>NC_134353.1:934431379-934639616 GCF_048569485.1 Anomaloglossus baeobatrachus | reverse complement strand
GACCAGTAAAGATATATAATTGTGTGTGGGAACACTACCTGAAAGGAATAAGCCAAGTGTCAGTGAAGCCAAAGACCATACTAAGCACAGGGGGCATTCACTGCGAGTGGAAGAAAAGTGATTCCGGCAGCTAAATAGGAAAGGGTTCTTTACAGTTAGAGCAGTCAGACTGTGGAATGCCGACCACAAGAGGTAGTAATGGCAGATACTATAACAGCTTTTATATCAGGGCTGGATGATTTCCTTACTACACACAACATTGTTGGTTATATATAATTTAATGACAAATATGATTAGTGGAGGAAGGTTGAACTTGATGGACCGGTCTTTTTTTCAACCTATGTAACTAGGAGCACTATATCTATTTGGCTGCATATAAAGGACAAGGTAAGGGAAGGGGCTTAGTGTATGATAAAAATTGCTGCATTAAAACATAGTGGCAGTGTGAACCTCGGCCTACACAATCATGCACCAAAAAGGTTTCTTTGTTGCCCATAGCGACCAATCAGAGCGCAGCTTTCATTTTTCAAGAGCAGAATAAAAAATGAAAGCTGCGTTGTGATTGGTTGCTATATGTTGTGCACTATACAGAGGGGCTTCGGCCTAGTCATTTGGATCCACTGCCTTAGAGGCTCCGAGATGAGGCGTTACTCTTATTTTGGGGGTCTCTGGAACATTCTAGAAGGGTAGATATGTTTATTTAATGATTGCCGGCTCTGAATGTCTGGTGTAAGATGTTTAATCCTTAGTCTTTATTGCAGGACGCGGCCGGGGACGAGAACATCCTGTTGTGGAATCTGTGACAATCTGTCCGTCTGCTGCGATGCATGCCGGGAGAAAGATGATGGCGGCGTCCGGTGCATCCGGTGTGAGAGGTTACATGATTATTATTAGACGATCCACGGGGAGCGTGCGCAGGATTACACGAATATACGAGGGCGAAACGCGTCACATGGAGGACGAGAACAAGAAATGAATATAACAAATATTAACAATAACTCCAGTGATGTCAGGAGAGGGCGAGAACCAGGAAGAGTCACCGGTAAAACCAACATGGACATCCCCCTACTGTGGCCCCCATAGTCTGACCACTGAGTGACACTTCACAAAATGTTTTTGGGATGCTTCGACCCCTTTCACATTGAATAAGGTGAGGCCGGCACCCCCAGGATAACAATTGTGTTACATAGTGGTCAGTCAAGTGAACGGCAACCATTGTAATGAATGGCCTGCCTGTGTCCACCGTACAGGGACCCCCAGGATGGCTTCTGTGAGATTGAACATATTGCTGGAGCCAACTCACCACTAGCCCACCAGGGAAACATGCATTAACCTTCTGCTGCTCTAGACACCAAAGAAATAACCATAATCCTCATACACTACCCCAGATTACAAGAAAATATCCATAAACCCCCTTAATCCAGACCACCAGAGGTATACCCATAAGCCCCTACACTTGACCAGATCACCAGAGAAATAACCATAAGCCCCCCGCACTACCTCAGACCACTAGAGACATATCCATAAGCCTCCTACACTTACCCCAGACCTTTAGTCATATAGTGGCCAAAAGTATTGGCACCCCTGCAATTCTGTCAGAGAATACTCAGTTTCTTCTTGAAAATGATTGCAATCACAAATTCTTTGGTATTATTATCTTCATTTATTTTGCTTGCAATGAAAAAACACAAAAGAGAATGAAACAAAAATCAAATCATTGATCATTTCACACAAAACTCCAAAAATGGGCCAGACAAAAGTATTGGCACCCTTAGCCTAATACTTGGTTGCACAAATTTTAGCCAAAATAACTGCGAACAACGGCTTCCGGTAACCATCAATGAGTTTCTTACAATGCTCTGCAGGAATTTTAGACCATTCTTCTTTGGCAAACTGCTCCAGGTCCCTGAGATTTGAAGGGGCCTTCTCCAAACTGCCATTGTGAGATCTCTCCACAGGTGTTCTATGGGGTTCAGGTCTGGACTCATTGCTGGCCACTTTAGTAGTCTCCAGTGCTTTCTATCAAACCATTTTCTAGTGCTTTTTGAAGTGTGTTTAGGGTCATTGTCCGCTGGAAGACCCATGACCTCTGAGGGAGACCCAGCTTTCTCACACTGGGCCCTACATTATGCTGCAAAATTTGTTGGTAGTCTTCAAACTTCATAATGCCATGCACACGGTCAAGCAGTCCAGTGCCAGAGGCAGCAAAACAACCCCAAAACATCAGGGAACCTCCGCCATGTTTGCCTGTAGGGACCGTGTTCTTTTCTTTGAATGCTTCTCTTTTTTTTCCTGTAAACTCTATGTTGATGGCTTTTCCCAAAAAGCTCTACTTTTGTCTCATCTGACCAGAGAACATTCTTCCAAAACGTTTTAGGCTTTCTCAGGTAAGTTTTGGCAAACTCCAGCCTGGATTTTTTATGTCTCAGGGAAAGAAGTGGGGTCTTCCTGGGTATCCTACCATACAGTCCCTTTTCATTCAGACGCCGACGGATAGTACGGGTTGACACTCATTGCAGGTGGAGGCAGGTAAGGAGATGTTCCTCGCTCCTGCGGCTTCATACACAGCGATGTGTGCTGCCGCAGGAACGAGGAACAACATCGTACCTGTCGCTGCAGCGAAATTCTGGAAATGACCGACACTACACAGATCACCGATTTTTGACGCTTTTGCTTTTAGGCTTTACACGTTGCAACGTCGTTACCAGCGCCGGATGTGCGTCACTTTTGATTTGACCCCGACGAGATCGCAGTAGCGATGTCGCAACGTGCAAAGTACCACCCCAGACCACCAGGGAAGTATCCATAAATACTTTAATTTCCTGAAGCCAGCAGGAAAATACTAATTAAGCCTCTGGTGTTCTATACACAGGAGAAATATCCATAAGGCTCCTGAAATATCCTGAGCACCAGAAAAATAGCCATAAATGCTTTTATTTCACTAGACCATCAGGGAAACTGTAATTTTTCCATCCTCTACCGTAGCAATTAACCACTGTACTGGCCTAGGTCATTAGGAAAATGTCCATTAACCTCTCCATTTCTCTAGACCACCGGAAAGATAGCTTGTAACACTTCCAACCCTAGTCCATCAGAGAAATGAGGGAAGCAGCACGGTGGCTCAGTGGCTAGCATCGTTAGCGTTGGGGTCCTGGCTTCCAATCCCACCAAGGACAACATCTGCAGGGACTTTGTATGTTCTCCCCGTGTTTGCATGGCTTTCCTCTGGTTTCCTGGCACAATCCAAAGATTCACCACTATGTAATATAGAGTTTGGGCCCAATGGGGACAGTGATGCTGATGTCTGTAACGCTGTGGAGTTAATAATGCAAGGTAACTGAGCTAAATAAATAATATCCCTTCCATTACCCTAAAAGACCAGGAAAGTGGGCAGTAATCCCTTGAATAACAGACAACTCCTCCACCCTAGACCACCAGGAAGGCAGCGTTTAACCCTTCCAGTACCCTAGACCAATCAGGGAAATGAGCTTTCATTCCTCCACAGAAAAACAAGTGTCCACTACCCTAAACCACCATGAAAGAAACTAATAATCCTTCCATTACCCCAGTAGACCAGGGAAAAGGAGCACTAATCCCTTGATTAACCCTTCCAGTACCCCTGACTAATAGTGAAGAACCCTTTTATTAGTTAGATCACTAATATCTGAACTACTCCTCCCCCACCCTAGAGCACTGGGAGAGTATTTAAGGATTATACTAGAATAGAATGTTTTCCCCATCCACGGGGGAATGAGCAAAGGTGCACATGACCAGTTTCTGTTTCATTGTCTTTTGCACTTTCCATCAGTCTCATAGACAATAAATGGAGGGGAGGTTGAGCTTGCGCACCTCTGCTCCATTCAGGATAGGGCAGCAGAGTTTATTTTCCACACCACTGGCAATCCTAGCGGTCAGCAAGTTATGCCATGAATAGGGGGTAAATTGCTATTTTTTGAAGTAACCCTGCCCCTCTCCTTAACCTTAACCACCAAGAGAGTGGACATAAATTCCAACCTGCCCAAAAAAGCCCCCAAAATTCTCAACACGTCACTTCTAGACAAATTGACACATGCGTTTCCATTTCTCTTTAGCTACATACTGTTCCTTCCTCTGGCTGAACCCCATTTCACCCCCCCCCTTCATTATTGACCAGTGAAGCTTTGGGATCACCTTGGTATTTGTACTCCAGCTTCTGACTTTCACATTAAAAAACCTGCCAAAGGCTACAGGACGCTGCCCCCTTGTGGACATTTCAGGAATAGCTCAGTTTGTGCAAAAATTGCTTCACTAATTTTGATGCAGAGCAGAAATTACAAATAGTTAAGAGATTGTTTTCTGTCTTTCATCATATGTGAAAAACACTTTTTTTCCAGTGCGTTGGGCCTATTTTTGGTCCATGTGTCAATTTTTTCTATCCTGGTTGCATCCATTTTTCTCCTATTAGGAAACATTTTTTGTAGCTTTTCCCACCTCGTTCAGACAAGCAAATAATTGGTCAGTGTGGTTTGCACAGAGCGCAGTTTTTGCTCACTGTATGGGCCCTTGTTACACCCTGCGTGGCCCTTGTTACGCACTGTATGGGCACTTGTTACACCGTGTGGCCCTTGTTACATGCCGCCCCCGTGTCAGCTCGGATCCGGATCTACGGTATGGCTCGAGGGACTCTACCGGACCCGGGAGTCGTGCGGACACTTTGAATAAAAAGGGGACGTAATTGTACGGGATTTGTTATAAACTGTCTGTGACGCCACCCACGGTGTGTGGTGAGACGTAGCACCACCGCTGCTGTTATGGGGTGCCCGGGGGAGATGTGATGGCAGCTGGATGTTAACCCCTCCGTGGGTAGGGATGGATGCCCCGGGGCCCAGTGTTGTGCAGGCTTGCAGGGATCAGCACACTTACAGTTCGGTTGTCCTGGTGCTGGATGAGGTTGCTCTGATGTATGGAGTCAATAAACACACAGTTCTTTTGGTAAATCAGGGTGATGGTGGCTGGCCTCCGCAGACGGGTGTATCTGATCCCACACCCGGGCTGATGATCAATGTCCCTTTCCTCTGCACTTCTGTGTTTTTCAGTGATGGACTTCCCAGTGTGTAATACAGGAGTCTGCTCCCGGTCCTTTGGTTGGGAGCCGAGCCCGTCAGACGCTGACCCGTGGGATCTACCGGGCCCTGGCGGATGCCCTATCCCTCTCTGTAGGTGGTTGTCTACTTTTCGGGACTTAGGTTGGGACATGACCTAAAATCCTGACCTCAATTGGTTAATTAGCTAGGCCGTTGGTGCTGGTCCTAGCTTCAGGGTCCAAGTACCCCCTTTGTGCACGGTTTCCGGCTACAACCCTGCCCCGGTCCACCTTGGATCTTCGGCAGCCGTCTTCCCGTCTCCTCCTGCCACTGATCACCGTCTGCCACCTAGCCAGAACGCCCGGGCTCAAACCCTGACGCCTGTCAACTTGAGCCTCAGACCTTGACACTGATCTGTACACTTGAGCTCCAGACTGTTCTGTTCTGTTTTCCTGCACCGGGTTCTCCAAACCCCTAGGTGGGTGTTTCCCATCCGCCTGGTCCCGCCCACTGGTATGTCTATCCTTTCCTGAGGGGGTGACTAGGGTTTCAGGTCAGCTGGTTTAACCCTGTGTGGGAAAGGTGTTGTGCGGGGGCCTGCACTGTGTGACTATCTGGCTTTGCCAGGGCGTCACATTCCCCCTTGGTTTAATACAGACCGTCCGCGGGCTGTCCCACCACCACCAATTATTTTAACGGGAACAGTAAAAAAGTAGAGAAACAGAATAACAAGTATACTAGCAGTTTACAATTTCTTCCCTTACGGAAGGCACATATCTTGAACGTTGCACATATAAACGGAACGGGATGCACCGGACCACCTTCTTGTTGCGCCCCCACCCAAAACAACCTGTTCCCTGGTGCCACCACTAAGCACTGGTGCACACCCCTTTGCCCAAGTCCAGGAACGGGTCTGGGTGACGCTCAGTCTTTCTCAAGGGCCGGCAGTCTAACTCAAGGGCCCTATGTCCAGGGGACCCTTGGCCTGGAGGTTAGCCACCGGTTTTAGTAGTGACTGGGGCTCGGCTGACTCTACCGCAGGCCCTTCCTCCAATCAGCCTCTCCAGAGACTGCAGCGGGATGAGAAGGGTTGTCAGGATCTATTTACAAAGCCCAAAAGTTTTTGGGTTGGCTTTTCCAGTGCAAAAGCCGTGGTCCTTTTAAACTGAAGAACTATGAACTGTCAACGGGGTTTAACTGGGGTAGCCGGGAACCGCTACCTTAAACATCTTCCTGACTTGGAGATGGCGGAGGAGGGTGGAGATGCAGCTGTTCACCAACCTTCACCCACCTCTTGACATCGAGGGCGAACCATCCCCTCTCTCCGCAGTGACGGGTGTACGAAACCAACTCTTCGGGCTCTAGGTCTCGATCCGGATGGCCAGTCGGTAGCTGTGGAGACACATCTCTCCGGGAGACGAATATCTCTGCCTCCAGGCCCGGCTCGTATCTAAAACCCCATCCCTTCTGGGGGTTAAAATGCCGGACCTGTCCTTGGTACGTCAGGCCCCGCACCCGGAAGGTTGCCTGCCGGAGGTTGTCTTTCTCCCGGTATGTACGGTTGAGCACTTTGGCCTTCCGCTTCTCTCGGGCTGCTATCTCGGACTTCAGCTGTTGCCGCTGCCACTCCCAATACCGGGCACTGGTTCCATGCTCCGCCTCCTCCTGCTCAGGGGCTTGGATCATCCGGACGCCCTCACTGCCGGCTTCACGTGAAGTTGAGGGCTCCGCTGACCCGCGGCCTGCTCTGCTGCACTGCAGGTGCATCCCGGCTGCGCCTCAGCCGGGACTGGGTACTTGGGAGAGGTCGGCGTCATTGCTGGTGCCGACTTCCGGTCGGGCGTCGTCTCTGATGCGGCCGGGCGGACTGCCTTGGCCGGGACTGTCGTCATCGGGGTTGCGGCCTAGCTCGGGGCCAGAGGGGACGTCTCCCGAGCCTTGGTCCGGCGCGGGGCTGATACGGGTGCCGGAGCGGGGACATGCTCATGGCCGGAGGGTTCCGTCACCAGGCCCTCGCAGGCAAATGTAACGGGCTCCGCTGCCATTGCTTGGGGCAGCGGACCGATTGGGGCAACAACTGCAGGTGCGGGCAGCGAGGGAGGCGACGTGGCGGACGGGGGCAGACCGAGCTCCATAGCCTGTTGGGCCGGTTCCGGTGGAACATAGGGGCGTGGGTCGCTTACCTGCTCCTCCGAGGCCATCTCCTCTTCGTGTGCCCGCACGGCTGCAGCCAGATCCCTCATCTCGGCCGTCAATCTTGCCAGCATGTAGTTGGCCTGAGTTTGGATCCTGCGGCACATCCTCGTGGTCTGGCTGGTGATCAATGTCCCTTTCCTCTGCACTTCTGTGTTTTTCAGTGATGGACTTCCCGGTGTCTAACACGGGAGTCCGCTCCAGGTCCTTTGGTTGGGAGCCGTGCCCGTCAGAGGCTGACCCGTGGGATCTGCCGGGCCCTGGCGGATGCCCTATCCCTCTCTGTGGGTGGTTGTCTACTTTTCGGGACTTAGGTTGGGACAGGACCTAAAATCCTGCCCTCAATTGGTTAATTAGCTAGGCCGTTGGTGCTGGTCCTAGCTTCAGGGTCCAAGTACCCCCTTTGTGCATGGTTTCTGGGACAGTTCTCCGGTGTTGGTACCGGCGGGCTACAACCCTGCCCCGGTCCACCTTGGATCTCCGGCAGCCGTCTTCCCGTCTCCTCCTGCCACTAATCACAGTCTGCCACTTAGCCAGAACGCCAGGGCTCCAACCCTGATGCCTGTCAACTTGAGCCTCAGACCTCGACACTGATCTGGACTCCACTTGAGCTCCAGACTGTTCTGTTCTGATTGTTTTCCCGCCCCGGGTTCTCCAGACCCCTAGGTGGGCGTTTCCCATCCACCTGGTCCCGCCCACTGGTATATCTGTCCTTTCCTGAGGGGGTGACTAGGGTTTCAGGTCAGCTGGTTTAACCCTGTGTGGGAAAGGTGTTGTGCGGGGGCCTGCACTGTGTGACTACCTGGTTTTGCCAGGGAGTCAGTTATGCCCTGTATGAGCACTTGTTACACCGTGTGGCCCTTGTTACGCCCTCTAAGGGGACTTATACATTGTATAGCGCTTATTACACACTATGTGGCACTTATTACACCCTGTCACCAAGGGCCCCATACACAATAAATAGCGGATGACTGAGCCATGCGTTCGTCCGACAGCTGGGTCTCCAATTTCCTCCATACACAGGAGCCCATCTTGCCAAAAACAAAAAAATAAATCAGTCCAAAAATTGGACTCACTGGATCCTTATTCCCCCCCGACATTACTTTGTAGAGGGGGCCCCGTCCACCCCACCAGAGTCTCATTTTCAGCCAGGTAATGGGCCGCATCATTAGCGGGATAAGGTGACTTTTTCAGTGATATTTTTGAACATTTTGGGCGCTTTTTGAGGGGGGGGGGGGCATAAAATAACAGTAACAGTCTTACAATTGGACCCATATAATAATTCTGGCCCCATCCTGCCGCTCTCTACACACTCAAAAAGAAAATAGAACCAAACAGTTCTCTTCCTCGTCCACAGCCGAAGCAGCGCATGGCAGCGACGTAACATGACGGGCAGGCTGGTAACATTGGCCGGCCTTTGTTAGCCTGGCACAGGACCAATTGTATGTTAGCCCAAGGGCAGATGCTAAGAAAAAAACCCAAAAACAATGGCGCCAGCAGCACCATGTGACTCCCCGGACTGGGTCATGATTGTCTCGGGAACTTTGCTCCCCACAGAATAAAACCTCAGAGGGTGTGTGTGTGTGTGTGTGTGTGTGTCCACAGGTCCATGGTATAAGAGCTCCTAAAACTGTTTTTGGGGAAATCATCCAGCCTTTTTTTTTTTTTTTAAAAAAAAAAAAAATTGTTATAGTGTCTGTCATTACTACTAACTCTTGTCGGCAGCATTCCACATGACTGCTCTAACTGTAAAGAACCCCTTCCTATTTAGCTGCCAGAATCGCTTTTCTTGCACTCGCAGTGAGTGTCCCCTGGTCCTTAATATTGTCTTTGGACCAAATAGGTCATGTACCATCCTTTATATTGACCACACATGTATTTATACATATAAATGAGATCTCTTCTGAGACGTGTTTTTTTCCACCTGTCATCATATGGGGCGGACTCCATTCCTTGTAGTAATCTAGTTGCCCGCCTTTGAACTATCTTCTGAATGTCTTTTTTAAAATGTGGAGCCCAAAACTGGATCCCATATTCCAGATGTGGCCTTACCAGTGATTTATAGAGGGGTAACAATACGTTGGGATCACGGGATCTAATCTCTCTTTTTATACACCCTAGAATCTTGTTTGCTTTTGCAGCTGCTGCCTGACATTGAGTGCTGCTGCTCAGCTTATTTGTAATGAGAATACCCAAGTCCTTCTCCTGTTCTGTAGTCCTGAGTTTACTTCCATTTAATGTATACGCAGTTATAGGATTACTCCGTCCTAGGTGCATTACTTTACATTTATCAACATTAAATCTCATTTGCCAAGTATCTGCCCATTCTGACATCTTATCCAGATCTGTTTGTAATATTGTACTATCAAGGTCAGTTTTTAATATCCTACATAGTTTGGTGTCATCAGCAAAGACTGACACTTTAATTACCTTGTGGATGGGATTGATAGTAAAGAGATTAAACAGAATCGGTCCTAGCATAGATCCCTGCGGCACCCCACTGCTGACTATAGCCCATTTACAGAATGGATCATTTATGACTACTCTTTGTTTTCTATCTTTTAGCCAATTCCTTACCCAGTTGCATATTGTGTCCCCTAGTCCTTGCTTCTGGAGCTTTAGTATAAGGCTATTATGTGGTACAGTATCAAATGCCTTTGCAAAGTCCAAATAAATCACAGCTGCATTACCAATATCCAGGTTTGCACTTACCCCCTCATAGAACCCCAACAGGTTGGTTAGATACAACTTATCTTCCATGAATCCATGCTGTCAGTTATTATATTATTCTCTCTAATATACCGTTGCCTGTAATCTCTTATAATGTGATGTCCTCAAAAACTTTGCATACTACTGATGTCAGGCTTACTGGACGGTAGTTGCCTGGATCCACCCCCTTACCTTTCTTAAATAACTGTACAACGTCAACAATCCAGAGGCACCAACCCTGTTACAAGAGAGTCTAAAAAGAGGAGATACAGCGTTCTGTCAATTACTGAGCTCAATTCCCTCAATATTTGTGGATGAATGCCATAAGGACCAGGTGATTTGTCAATATTTAGTTTACCAAGACGCAGACATACTTCATCTTGTGGCAGGTGGTGAACTTTGATGTTTTCCTTGTTGAATGATCCCTGGAACAATCAGTTCCTTGGTGAACACGGATGAGAAGTGCCTGTTTAATATCTCAGCCTTTTCTATATCCTCTATAATTAACTTATATTTTAAAAGCATGATATCCTTTGGCATTAATGTATTTATAAAAGATTCTGGGGATTTTAATGTCCTTAGAGTTTTTTTGTTTCAGTAGCTAGTTTTGCTTGTATGATTTCTTTTTTTACATTTCTTATTGATATTTTTATATTCCTGGAATGCTTTTTCTGTATTCTCAGCCTTTAAGATTTTAAATGCCCTTTGTTTTAGTTTAATTATATTTGTACTGTCTTATTTATCCATAGTGGTTTCTTTTTATTTTAGTACATTTTACCACAAGATTTTACAGGACTCTAGTAGTATATCCTTAAACTTTCCCCATTTATGTTCGGTATCCCCATTTACCATGACTTTGTCCCAATCTACACATTTAAACTCTTCCCTTAATTTGTTGAAATCAGCTTTCCTAAAATTCCAGGTTTTAGCATTTCCCCTTTGAAATGTTCTATTGAATATTACATTGAAGCTTACCATATTATGATCGCTAGTGCCCAAGTGCTCCCGGACCTGTAGATCTGAAATTGTATCCAGTCTATTTGACAGGACCAGATCTAAACAGATTATCTCCCCTTGTCAGTTCATCTACCATCTGAAAGAGGAAATTGTCTTGAATAGTAGATAAGAATTTACGGCTTTTAGCAGAACCAGAAGATTCTATGTCTCACTGTATGTTTGGATAGTTGAAATCCCCCATAATAAGAACCCGATTATTATTATTAGCTGCCTTTTCAGTTTGTTGTAGCATTTCACCCTCTACCTGTTCAGTTATGTTAGGAGGCTGTGCTGACCCTTTATTTAGTTGCCAGCACCCCTAGACACTATCTGCCTCGAAAAAGCGCTCAGGCGAAACGGACGTTGGGACTGCTCATCCGCCGCCACGCTCCACTTCCCCACCAGGTATACCTTGATTCATTCTTTAGTTGTGCCAGCAACGCAGCATCCTGTGCTGAACAATTCTCTCACTGACACATCTAGCACCCCTCCTCTCTCAGCTTTACTGCTCAGCTCAGACCTTTAGCGCTGATCAGGAGCTGTGGCCATATCTGTTACTACTGCCTACCTCCTTGTTCCATGACTGTCATTTTAGATGTATTTTTACTTTCTTTTCTACATTTGCACCTCTCTGCTCCAGACTAGTCTGGTTATAGCCAAACTCCAAATACTTATAGCATCTCTCGGCTTTATGACTATTTTTTTAACCCCTTTACTAGTCATTTGTTCCTTCTCTGCTCCACGACTAGTTTTTGTAATATTCCAACTTACTTGCACCTCTCTGCTTCATGACTATTCTTCACTCTCACCCTCCCCTTAGGGACTGCCACTGGTGCACCAATTATCCAGAATTATTCATTTTTGTATACTATTTCTCCTTTGGCACTCCCTGTTTCATAGAGGTTTATGTATCCGGACTTTATTCAATCCTTACCCCCATTTTCTTTTTAAGGACTGCCATTGGTGCTCCTGACTCAATACCTAAACCCCCCCCCCCCCCCCCATTCTCTACCTTATTGAGGAGAGGCTTCTGGTTGACATTTACCTGTTGGAGGTTTTCTGTTGGGCCCATACATATATATGCACTAGCTTCATTACCAACTTTGAGGGAAATAAATCCTCATTGGGCTCTCCTAGAGCGGTTTGGATTGCTTTTTATTAAATTATGTTCTACATTATTATTCTTCATCCACCTGCGGCTCTGTGACTCCATCCTCTTTGCCTTACTTGATTAATCTCAGGACAATCACAAAATTTGCATAATGTATTTGTAATAAATAATAGTGTTAATAAAAAAGAGAATTTTGTTTACTTACCGTAAATTCTTTTTCTTATAGTTCCGTATTGGGAGACCCAGACCATGGGGGTATAGCTTCTGCCTCCGGAGGACACACAAAGTACTACACTTAAAAGTGTAGCTCCTCCCTCTGAGCTTATACACCCCCTTGGTGAGCCAGTTTGGTGCAAAAGCTGAAGGAGAATAGCCACCCACAAGTAGAACAGAGCAAGAGCCGGAACAACCGGAAACTCTGTCCACGACAACAGCCGGTGATAACACACGGAACAAGAAATTGCCAACAGGCAACAGGGATTACGGAATACGGAACTATAAGAAAAAGAATTTACGGTAAGTAAACAAAATTCTCTTTTTCTTTATCGTTCCTTTGGGAGACCCAGACCATGGGATGTTCCAAAGCAGTCCCTGGGTGGGAAATAAAAAGAAAAACTAAGAAGTAGGCAGAACCTAACTTCACAAGTGGGCGACAGCCGCCTGAAGGATGCATCTGCCCAAGCTCGCATCTGCCGAAGCATGAGCATGCACTTGGTAGTGCTTCGAGAAGGTATGCAGGCTAGTCCAAGTGGCAGCCTGACAGACTTGTTGAGCCGTAGCCTGGTGCCTAAAAGCCCAAGAGGCACCGACAGCTCTGGTCGAGTGTGCTTTGATCCCCGGCGGGGGAGGCACCTGAGTACTCTGGTAGGCGTCCGAAATGGTCGATCTAATCCAACGGGCTAAGGTCGGCTTAGAAGCAGGGAGACCCTTGCGTCGCCCTGTGGTTAGCACAAAAAGAGAGGTGCACCGCCTAAGCGCAGCGGTGCGAGACACATAAATCCGGAGAGCACGCACCAGATCTAGAGTATGCAGCGCTTTTTCAAAGCGATGAACAGGGGCCGGACAGAAGGAAGGTAAGGAAATGTCCTGGTTAAGGTGGAAGGGAGAGACCACCTTAGGGAGAAAGTCCGGAGTTGGACGGAGAACCACCTTGTCCTGGTGAAAAAACAAAAAAGGTGACTCCGAGGAGAGCGCAGCCAAATCAGAGACTCTCCTGAGAGAAGTTATGGCAACTAGAAAGGCCACTTTCTGAGAAAGACGATACAAAGAAACCTCCCTAAAAGGCTCAAAAGGGGGTTTCTGCAATACCGTGAGGACCAAGTTAAGATCCCAGGGCCGCCGATAAGGCGGAATGATGTGAGACGCGCCTTGCATGAAGGTGCGGACCTGAGCCAGCCGGGCGAGACGCCGCTGGAACAGTACTCACAGAGCTGGGACTTGTCCCTTGAGAGAGTTGAGGGACAGTCCTAGCTGCAGACCGGACTGTAGAAAAGACAGAAGGGTCGGCAAAGAGAATGGCCAAGTAGGATGGCCGGAAGAGCGACACCAGGACAGGAAAATTTTCCAAGTCCTGTTATAGATCTTGGCGGAGGAAGACTTACGGGCCCGAGTCATAGTGGAGATGACTTCAGGAGGAATACCAGAAGCCGTCAAAATCCAGGACTCAAGAGCCACGCCGTCAATTTGAGGGCCGTAGAATTCGGGCGGAAAAACGGACCTTGCGAGAGTAGGTCTGGACGGTCCGGAAGATGCCACGGCATCTCTACGGCCAGTTGGAGCAGGTCCGGATACCAAGCTCGCCTGGGCCAGTCCGGAGCAATGAGGATGACTCGACGACCCTCCATTCTGATCTTGCGCAGGACTCTGGGCAAGAGAGCTAGAGGGGGAAACACGTAGGACAGATGAAACTGGGACCAGTCTTGAACCAGAGCGTCCGTGGTGAAGGCCTGAGGATCATGGGAGCGAGCCACGTAAACAGGAACCTTGTTGTTGTGACGGGATGCCATTAGGTCCACGTCCGGAGTGCCCCATTTGCGGCAAATTGACTGAAACACTGCCGGGTGCAGGGACCACTCGCCACCGTCTACGCATTGACGGCTGAGATAATCTGCCTCACAGTTTTCCACGCCTGGGATGTGGACTGTGGATATGGTGGACTTTGAGTCCTCCGTCCATTGAAGGATGCGTTGTACCTCCATCATTGCCAGGCGGCTGCGTGTCCCGCCTTGGTGATTGATGTAGGCAACCGCTGTCGCGTTGTCTGACTGGACTCGAATGTGCCTGCCCGCCAACAGGTGGTGAAAAGCTAGGAGAGCTAGAAGCACGGCTCTGGTTTCCAGCACATTGATTGAAAGGGCTGACTCTGACGGAGTCCAAGTGCCCTGTGCTCTGTGGTGGAGATATACCGCTCCCCAGCCGGATAGACTGGCATCCGTGGTGAGGATCACCCAGGACGGGGCCATGAAGGAGCGCCCTTGGGACAGGGAGAGGGGCCGAAGCCACCACTGAAGAGAGCTCCTGGTCTGTGGCGACAGGGCCACTAACCTGTGCAAGGAGGAAGACCGCTTGTCCCAACAGCAGAGAATGTCCAGCTGCAGAGGGCACAGATGGAACTGGGCAAAGGGAACAGCCTCCATGGACGCCACCATTTGACCCAGCACCTGCATCAGGCGCCTGAGGGTATAACGGCGGGGCCGCAGTAGAGAGCGCACCGCTAGCTGGAGAGACTGCTGTTTGATTAAGGGCAACTTCACCAGTGCCGGCAAAGTCTCGAACTACATCACTAGGTACGTGAGACTCTGGGTCGGAGTCAGAGTGGATTTGGGAAGATTGACAAGCCACCCGAATTGGGCTAGAGTGGCGAGAGTGAGCGAGACACTCCGCTGACAGTCTGCGCTGGATGGAGCCTTGACCAGAAGGTCGTCCAGGTAAGGAAGCACTGCCAACCCCTGGAGGTGCAGGACCGCAATCACTGCCGCCATGATCTTGGTGAATACCCGAGGGGCTGTGGCTAACCCGAAGGGGAGAGCCACGAATTGGAAATGATCCTCTCCTATCGCAAAACGTAACCAACGCTGGTGTGAAACTGCGATTGGCACATGTAGATAGGCATCTCTGATGTCGATGGACGCCAGGAAATCCTCTTGGGTCATAGAGGCAATGACTGATCGCAGAGACTCCATGCGAAAATGCCGCACCGGAACATGCTTGTTGAAAAGCTTGAGATCCAGGATGGGCCGAAAGGTACCGTCCTTTTTGGGAACTAGGAAGAGGTTGGAGTAAAAACCTCTGACCCGTTCCCGAGCGGGAACTGGTACAATCACTCCGTTGGCCTGCAAGGATGCCACGGCCTGTGAGAAGGCGGCGGCCTTGGAGCAGGGGGGAGTTGAGAGAAAAAAATCTGTTTGGCGGGCTGGAAGAGAACTCTATCCTGTAGCCGTGAGATATATGATCTCTCACCCACTGATCGGAGACTTGTTTTAACCAAGCGTCGCCAAAGTGGGAGAGCCTGCCACCGACTAAGGACGTGGCTGGAGCGGGCAGAGAGTCATGAGGAGGCTGCCTTAGTGGCAGAACCTTCTGCGGTCTTCTGCGGACGCGCTTTTGGGCGCCAGTTGGATTTCTGATCCTTAGCTGAGTTAGCGGACGAGGCGGAGGGCTTAGAGGACGACCAGTTGGAGGAACGAAAGCTCGATTGATTCCTACCCTGGGCGGGTTTCCTGGTCTTGGTTTGTGGCATGGAAGTACTCTTCCCGCTAGTAGCTTCCTTAATAATTTCATCCAGCTGTTCACCGAACAGCCGGGAACCAGCAAAAGGGAGCCCAGCAAGAAACTTCTTGGAAGAAGCATCTGCCTTCCACTCTTGAAGCCACAAGATCCTGCGGATAACAAGGGAATTAGCTGAAGCCACCGCAGTGCGGTGAGCAGCCTCTAGCATGGCAGATATGGCATAAGATGAAAAAGGTGAAGCCTGAGAAGTTAAGGTAACCATCTCAGGCATAGATTCCTTGGTGAGGGACTGCATCTCCTCTAGAGAAGCAGAGATGGCTTTGAGAGCCCACACTGCTGCAAAAGTCGGGGAAAACGCAGCCCCCGCAGCTTCATACACAGATTTGGCCAGAAGGTCAATCTGACGGTCAGTGGAATCCTTAAGTGAGGTGCCGTCAGCCACCGACACAACGGTCCGGGCTGAGAGCCTAGACACCGGGGGGGTCTACCTTTGGAGAGTGAGACCACTCCTTGATCACCTCAGGTGGAAAGGGAAAACGGTCATCAGAACCACTCTTTGGAAAGCGTTTGTCAGGACAGGCCCTGGGTTTGGTCACAGCGGTCTGAAAACTGGAGTGGTTAAAGAACACACTCTTTACTCTCTTAAGGCCCCGTCACACTAAGCAACATCGCTAGCAACATCGCTGCTAACGAACAACTTTTGTGACGTTGCTAGCGATGTCGCTGTGTGTGACATCCAGCAACAACCCGGCCCCTGCTGTGAGGTCGTTGGTTGTTGCTGAATGTCCTGGGCCATTTTTTAGTTGTTGCTGTCCCGCTGTGAAGCACAGATCGCTGTGTGTGACAGCGAGACAGCAACAACTAAATGTGCAGGCAGCAGGAGCCGGCTTCTGCGGAGGCTGGTAACCAATGTAAACATCGGGTAACCAAGAAGCCCTGTCCTTGGTTACCCGATATTTACCTTTGTTACCAGCCTCCTCCGCTCTCACTGTCTGTGCCGGCTCCTGCTCTGTGCACATGTAGCTGCAGCACACATCGGGTTAATTAACCCGATGTGTGCTGTAACTAGGAGAGCAAGGAGCCAGCGCTAAGCATTGTGCGCTGCTCCCTGCTCTGTGCACATTTAGCTGCAGCACACATCTGGTAATTAACCCGATGTGTGCTGTAACTAGGAGAGCAGGGAGCCAGCGCTAAGCATTGTGCGCTGCTCCCTGCTCTCTGCACATTTAGCTGCAGCACACATCGGGTTAATTAACCCGATGTGTGCTGTAGCTAGGAGAGCAGGGAGCCAGCGCTAAGCATTGTGCGCTGCTCCCTGCTCTCTGCACATTTAGCTGCAGCACACATCGGGTAATTAACCCGATGTGTGCTGTAACTAGGAGAGCAGGGAGCCAGCGCTCAGTGTGCGCTGCTCTCTGCACGTGTAGCTCCGTGCGGTGGTAACCAAGGTAAATATCGGGTTGGTTACCCGATATTTACCAAGCGCAGCATCTTCCACGCGGCGCTGGGGGCTGGTCACTGGTTGCTGGTGAGCTCACCAGCAACTTGTGTAGCGAGTCGCTCCAGCGATCCCTGCCAGGTCAGGTTGCTGGTGGGATCGCTGGAGCGTCGCAGTGTGACATCTCACCAGCAACCTCCTAGCAACTTACCAGCGATCCCTATCGTTGTTGGGATCGCTGGTAAGTTGCTTAGTGTGACTGGACCTTTAGGCGAGGTAAACTGATGCTTTTCTGCCAGAGAGGGTTGCTCCTCTGAGACTGGCGGATTGAGATCCAGTACAGAATTAATAGAAGCAATCAAGTCACTAAGATCTGAGTCACCCTCGGAGAGATCGATGGGGTACATAGCCTCCGAGCCCCCCGTGAGGGCATCCTCCTCATCTTGCGAGTCAGCTCTTGAGTCAGAGCCGCGGGATGAGGAGGGGGAGGAAACCCTGCGCCTTCTCTTAGAAGGACGGGGTCTGGGACCTGATGATGAATCCTCTGTGAGCTCTGATGGACGGAGGTCAGAGGATAGGAATCCTCTGTCAAGAGCATTAGAGGCACCCTGTGAAGGGGGCTGATGCATATTCATCAAAGTCCTGGACAAAAGTCCCATGGACTCAGCAAATGACTGGGATATAGACCTAGAAAAGGACTCTACCCAGGCCGGGGGTTCAGCCACAAGTGCAGCATCAGCCTGAGAGACCACTGGGGGTGAGACTCCAGGCTGTGGCACCGCCAAGTTAGAGCAACCATCACAATGTGGATAGGTGCTCGGCTCAGGCAGCAGGAGCTTACATGCAGCGCATACAGAATAAAGCTTTGGAGCCTTGCTCCTTGTGTGAGACATGCTGCTGGAGTGGGGGCTTTGCAAGAGAATGAACCCCAGGGAGAATATACAGAGGTGCACAACCGGAGACCGGCTGTTGCTTACCAGACCGCTGGAAGCGGTGTTGTGTGCCCTCCAGATCCCGAAGCCCGGACCCCCAATGCACAGCACCTCAGCAGGGATGCAGAGTGCAGAAAGGCCCAGCGCAGAGTGAACTCTGCCTGAGAAATGGCCGCCGGAGCGAAGAGAGGGGGCGTTCCTGTAGGAGAGCAGGAACTGGAGGGCCATAGAGACCTGCAGGGGAGGAGACACGCCCCAGCAGTGGGGAGTGCCCTTCCCCCTGTGCAGAACGGCCGCCGGGAGGAGCCGTGCCTGTCCCTCTTGCATGAGTGACATGCGAGGGTAGTTAACAGAAACTAGGCCTCCGGCAAAGCCGGGGCCTAAATTTAAGCGGCGAGGCCGACGCACAGGCACCATCGGCGCGGTTCTCGGGCGAAAGCTAGAGAACCCGCCGGAAATGTCAAAATAAATACATTCAGCATACTCTCCCCATACAATAAAGAACAGGGACCCCCAACACATAAATGTCTCAGGTACTTAGCTGCTGAGACGCAGGGCCAGGTCCCTGGGGATGAGTGCTCCGGTACAACAGAATCCTCAAGGGGCTGTGGATGGAGACCGGTCTCCTGCCAGGCATGGAGACCGTGCTGGCTCCCACTTCAAGCCAGAGCCCAGGAGGGATGGTGAAGGAGCACGGCATGTAAGGCTCCAGCCTTGGAAATCAACCTTACAACACCGCCGACACAGTGGGGTGAGAAGGGACATGCCGGGAGTCCAGACGTGGACCCGCATTTCTTCAATCTCTTTCCAAAAGGCAAAAAATCATATGAGAATGCATGTGTGGATGTATGCCTCCTGAACACAAAGCGATAAACTGGCTGGGACTGGCTCACCAGGGGGTGTATAAGCTCAGAGGGAGGAGCTACACTTTTAAGTGTAGTACTTTGTGTGTCCTCCGGAGGCAGAAGCTAAACACCCATGGTCTGGGTCTCCCAAAGGAACGATAAAGAAATTTAACTTTTTTGCATTTCAAACTTTTGTGCCATTTTCTCTTCTTGTTCTTTGTTTATAATGTCTTCTGAAGTGGGCACCCTTCCTGTGGGAACTATTGAGCCGTTTCCCTCAGTGTATGCATAAACTAGCCATGTATTCCTTGTTTACAAACTGTTAGGAGGCTTATAGCAAACCCCCATTAGCATTTTTCCATTATTCCCCTCCCCATGTACATTTACCCATACACACCCCTCCACCATTTTTGTCCTTCCTAAATATAGTATAACACTGTATTTTTGTCACCCAGTCATGGCCCTCATCCAGCCAGATCTCCATAATACCCACCACATCATAATCCATGGTTGACATAAGAGTATCCAATTCATTAATTTTGTTTACAAGACGTCTTGCATTTGCCAGCAGAGATGTAATACTATTAATACGTTTCTTACTCCTCATCTCCCTAATTTCCTTGCCTGTCCCTGCACCCCTAAACCTGCCTTGATCCCTATTGTCTCACTCTGTCTTCTCCATTCTCTTTTTTGCACAACTGCCCTCCCTTGCCCCCCCATAGTTAAAAGAAAAAGACTGAACATGATTCTTTACATCAGTAGGATTTTAGTAAAGCTTTACTTTTTGTTTTCTTTATTATTTGATGGCTTAATGTGAGCACTAAGATCACAGCGGTGGAGCCATGTCAGCCCGTCAGCTCCTCGGGATGACCACCACCAAGCAATAAATTCTGTCGTGAGATTGATGGTGGTTACATAAGAGGAGTGACTGGAGCAGACTCTGATCACTGCAGTTCAGGCGGGCGCTGGCTGTATGGCACAGCTGGCACCTACCTCATGTGGACCACCACCAGAGTAATAAATTCTGCCGTCAGATTGATGGTGGTTACTGGGTATGATCGAATACTTCGATTATTCGGCTTCGTGAATATTTCGCAAATACCTCGCCACTATTCGATGTGCAATGCAAGTCTATGGGAAACCCGAAAAAGAAGGGAATTTTGTTACTTACCGTAAATTCCTTTTCTTCTAGCTCCAATTGGGAGACCCAGACAATTGGGTGTATAGCTACTGCCTCCGGAGGCCACACAAAGCATTACACTTAAAAGTGTAAGGCCCCTCCCCTTCTGGCTATACACCCCCCGTGGGATCACGGGCTGCTCAGTTTTAGTGCTAAAGCAAGAAGGAGGAAAGCCAATAACTGGTTTAAACAAATTCACTCCGAATAACATCGGAGAACTGAAAACCGTTCAACATGAACAACATGTATACCCGCAAAAAAACCAAAAATCCCGAAGGACAACAGGGCGGGTGCTGGGTCTCCCAATTGGAGCTAGAAGAAAAGGAATTTACGGTAAGTAACAAAATTCCCTTCTTCTTTGTCGCTCCTAATTGGGAGACCCAGACAATTGGGACGTCCAAAAGCTGTCCCTGGGTGGGTAACTTAATACCTCATGTTAGAGCTGCAAAACAGCTCTCCCTTACGAGGAGGCAACTGCCGTCTGCAGGACTCCTCTACCTAGGCCGGCGTTCGCCGAAGCGTAGGCATGCACCTGATAATGTATGGTGAAAGTGTGCAGACTCTACCAGGTAGCTGCCTGGCACATCTGTTGAGCCGTAGCCTGGTGACGTAATGCCCAGGACGCACCCACGGCTCTGGTTGAATGGGCGTTCAGCCGTGATGGAACCGGAAGCCTAGCAGAACGGTAGGCTGCAAGAATTGGTTCTTTGATCTATCGAGCCAGGGTGGATTTGGAAGCCTGCGACCCTTTGCGCTTACCAGCGACAAGGACAAAGAGTGTATCCGAGCGGCGCAAAGGCGCCGTGCGGGAAATGTAGATTCTGAGTGGTCTCACTAGATCTAACAAATGTAAGTCCTTTTCATACCGATGAACCGGATGAGGACAAAAGGAAGGTAAGGAGATATCCTGATTAATATGAAAAGAGGATACTACCTTAGGGAGAAACTCCTGAATGAGGCGCAACACTACCTTGTCCTGGTGGAACACCAGGAAGGGAGCCTTGGATGACAGTGCTGCTAGCTCAGACACTGTCCGAAGAGACGTGATCGCTACCAGAAAGGCCACTTTCTGAGATAGTCGAGAAGGTGAAACATTCGTCAGAGGCTCGAAAGGCGGCTTCTGGAGAGCAAGTAGTACCCTGTTCAGATCCCATGGATCTAACGGCCGCTTGTACGGGGGGACGATATGACAAACCCCCTGCAGGAACGTGCGTACCTGAGGAAGTCGTGCTAGACGCCTCTGAAAAAAACACCAATAGCGCCAAGCCTTGCCCTTTAAGGGAGCCGAGCGACAAGCCCTTTTCCAACCGAAATTGCAGGAAGGAAAGAAGAGTAGGCAATGCCAATGGCCCGGGGGACACTCCTTGTACAGAGCACCAGTATAAGAAAATCTTCCACGTCCGTGGTAGATCTTAGCAGACGTGGGCTTCCTAGCCTGACTCATAGTGGCAACGACCCCTTGGGATAATCCTGAGGACACTAGGATCCAGGACTCAATGGCCACACAGTAGGTTCAGGGCCGTAGAATTCAGATGGAAAAAACGGCCCTTGGGACAGTAAGTCTGGCCGGTCTGGTAGTGCCCACGGTTGACCGACCGTGAGATGCCTGTCGCCAGAGCTCTTTGATCGCAATGAAAATCGGGACCTTGCTATTGTGCCGATTCTTGACACCCGTCCGGGTGCAGAGACCATTCTGCTGCGTCCACGCCCTGGTAACTGCGGATATGGTGTATGCTCTGTCTGCCACCCACAGCAGAATCCGGCGAACTTCCTGGAAGTCTCGCCGACTGCGTAGTCCGCCTTGGTGGTTGATGTATGCCACCGCTGTGGATTGTCCGACTGAATTCGGATCTGTTTGCTTTCCAGCCACTGCAGGAAGGCTTGTAGAGCAATATACACTGCCCAGAGCTCCAGACAATTGATCTGAAGAGTGGACTCCTCTGAAAAGAGTTCTTGATCGTCTGAGAAAGAGGGACGTTCCTGTGTAGGGACGTCGACTACTCCTCCCATTAGCGAAGAATGTTCCATTGAAGTGGACGCAGATGAAACTGCGTGAAAGGGACTGCCTCTGGATGAGGCGTCTCCTTGAAAGAGAGACTGCACCCCCGTCTGTAGTGAACGCTGTTTGTCCAGCGGACGCTTCACTATCGCTGAGAGAGTGTGAAAACTCCTTGCCAAGATATGCCAGCGATTGGGTTTAACTTTGAAAAGTTGAAGACCCACCCGAAACCCTGGAAAGTCTCCAGCGCCATGTTCAGGCTGTGTTGGCATGCCTCTTAAGAGAGTGCCTTGACAAGTAGGTCGCCTAAATAAGGGATCACAGAGTGACCCTGAGAGTGCGGGACTGCTCACACTGCTGCCGTGAAGTCGGTGAAAACCCGTGGGGCTGTCGCCAGACCGAAGGGTAGGGCTACGAACTGAAGATGCTCGTCTTCAATAACGAATGGTAGCAAACGCCGGTGTCCTGGAGCAATCGGCACGTTGAGATAAGCATCCTGATGTCTATTGATGCTAGGAAATCTCTTTGAGACATTGAGGCAATGACGGAGCGGAGGGATTCCATCCGGAACCGCCTGGTTTTCACGTGCTAGGTGAGCCGTTTTATGTTGGCACTACGACCAGATCGGAGTAAAAAGCGTATCTTGTTCCTGAGGAGGAACAGGGATTACTACTCTTTCTGCCTTCAGAAGAGCCTCGGCTCGGCCGGTGAGGAAGTTTTGGGACAAACTGTCTCTCATCCACCGGCCTTTGACCTGTGGCAGGTAAGTGTCGCTAAAGCGGGGGAGTCTGCGACCGATCGGGGACGCGGAGTGAGAGGGCTGAAAGTCATGAGGAAAACGCCGTGGTAGCGGTTCCTCCTGCTGCTTTCCCCGGGCGTGATGGAGCCCGCCAGGAATCTGCGCCCCTCTGAGCCTTTTGCGTCCTTTTGGACGAGGACCACTGGGACCTGCCCGAGCCTGGGAAGGACCGAAACCTCGACTGTCCATTCTCCTGTTGGGTTTTGTTTGATGTGGGCCGGGGTAAGGAAGAATCCGTACCCTTGTACAGTTGAATGATTACATCCAACCACTCACTAAACAGTCTGTCACCAGATAACGGCAACCTGGTTAAGCACTTTTTTGGAAGCAGCATCTGCTCCAATCCCTTAACCACTAGGCTCTGCGTAAAAACACGGAGTTGGCGGACGCCACTGACGTACGGCTCGTAGCGTCCAGGACAGCATTAACAGCTTGAGTCGCAATGCCGACATTGCGAGGTTAAGGACGCTACTGCGGCCAAGATGTACATGTGACAGCGTCCCCCTGCGCAATACTAGCTGAAATAGCTTGGAGTGCCTCTACGGCTGCGAATGCCGGAGCAACCGATCCGCCGATAGCTTCATAGACAGATTGCAACGAGAGGTCAATCTGTCTGTCAATGGCATGTTTAAGTGAAGTCCCATCTTCCACTGCAACTATAGATCTAGCCGCAAGCCTGGAGATTGGGGGATCCACCTTTGGACACTGGGTCTAGCGCTTGACCACGTTAGGGGGGAAGAGACACCGCGTATCCTAAATACGGTTGGAGAAACTGTTATCGGGATAAGCGTGGAGTATCTGGACTGCTTCTCTGGAGTCAGAGTGACCAGAAAAATACTCAATATACACTTGAGATACTGAAAGAGGGATTTATCCTGCTGTGAAGCTGACTCCTCCACTGGAGGAGTTGAGAGGGAAATACCCAACTTTCCATTGATGGACGCTATAAGAATATTCACTATAGCGTCACCATCCGGTGCATCCGGATTGAGAGCGGTCTCAAGATCAGAGTCCTGAACAGCTACGTCTGTCCCCTGATACAGAGAGTACTCCTGTGGTGACCCTGACCAGTGATGAAGTCGAGGGCCGTTTCCATGGAGCTCGCTTAGGCCGTCTGGGACTGTCGTCCGTGTCAGAGCCTGCACCCTGGGATGTATGGGACCCCCCTGGAACCCTGATTTATTCCAAGTCAGGGTGGCCAGGGGCATTGAATCAACCTTGGCCAAGGTCTATCTGGACTGCAAAGTCTGTAAGCTATAAGTCATAATCACAGACAATATAGCAGCGGAAACTGCAACTCCATCCCTGTCCATGGACAGGAATCACAGGTGGTCTTTTGGCTACCTGTAGCGGAGACCCCGGTTGAGCAATTGCACATACTGGGGGCCCTGGAACCGTATCACGTGCAGTACAAGCAGCATAGAAAGCCTGTGCCTTGGCACCCCTGCTTTTTTGCTGTTGTTGTCTAGCCATCTAGGAGCATTAGCTAAGAATAGCGACCTTACAGTGAAAGCATACAAGCATGAAGTACAAATAAACACTTCAGCACATGTAGTACAAGCAGCTTAGAAAGCTTGTGCCTTGGCACCTTTGCTTTTCTGCTGCTGTTGTCTAGTTATTCAGGAGCATTAGCGAAGAATAGCTACATACAGTGAATGTATAGCATACACGCATGAAAATAAACACTGCAGCACATGCAATCCAAGCAGCATTGAAAGCTTGTGCCTAGGCACCCTTGCTTTTCTGCTGCTGTTGTCAAGTTATCTAGGAGCATTAGCCAAGAAAAGCGACATACAGTGAATGTATAGCATACAAACATGAAAATAAACACTGCAGCACATGCAATTCAAGCAGCATTGAAAGCTTGTGTCTTAGCACCCCTGCTGTTTGCTGCCGCTGGCTAGCCATCTAGGCGGGTAGACAGCCAAGAATAGCCATTACAGTGCCATGTATAGCATACAAGCCCAAAGGACACATGACACTTCAGCACATGCAAGACAAGCAGCATAGAAAGTCTGTGCTTTAGCACAGCTGCTTTTTAGCTGCTGTTTCTAGGCCTGCATCCTGAATAGCGACTTTACAAAAGTACAGCAGGAGACTTCGGCATTAGTGGGTCAGCACTGCAGCTGCCGCTTACCGCCCGCACAAAAGCAGGTGTGTGGCGCCTCCTGTGACTGCTAGCTCAGCGCTTGTCTCCGTTTTCCCACTCTGCGTGCCGGAATGGCTGCCGGCGTCCAGAGAAGAGGGGCGGGCCGAGGGCGTGCCCGAGACAAGAGCGGGAACCCGGCGTCCCACTGAGTCTAGTGAAGGGGGCTGGAGAATGCAAAGCAGACTCCAGCTCCCTGCGCTGACTTACTGTACAGCGTCCCGCCCCTTCCCTGACTGGCAGGGCTGGGGGCGGGAACGAAAGGAAAACTAGGCCGCAAAGCCGGGGACTCGAGTAATAAGCGCGGCCGTCCTATGTGCACGGCCGGCGCGGAAGTCCCCGGCGCACCACAAGGCCCAGCCGCGCCACAGTGTAAAACACCCAGCAGCGGCCGGCGCGGCAGTTCCCAATACATAAATTCACTCAGCAAAGCTGCAGTGAATAATAGCACAAGCGCTCCGCGCTGTTGTCCCCGGCGCACTAACACTCCCAGCAATGCTGGTGCGTGTGTGCGCGATGTGTACGGGGACACAGAGTACCTTAATGTCGCAGGGCCCTGTCCCTGAGGATACTCAGCTCCAAATCCAGCAGGTTCTCTGGGTCTGTGGATGGAGCACGGTCTCAGTGCCTGGAGACCGGTAAGATCCCACTTCACCCAGAGCCCTGAGGGGGGATGGGGAAGGTAAACAGCATGTGGGCTCCAGCCTCCGTACCAGCAATAGGTACCTCAACCTTACAAACCGCAAGTGGGGTGAGAAGGGAGCATGCTGGGGGCCCTATATGGGCCCACTTTTCTTCCATCCGACATAGTCAGCAGCTACTGCTGACTAAACAGTGGAGCTATTGCATGGATGTGTGCCTCCTTCGCACAAAGCTTGAAAACTGAGCAGCCCGTGATCCCACGGGGGGTGTATAGCCAGAAGGGGAGGGGCCTTACACTTTTTAGTGTAATGCTTTGTGTGGCCTCCGGAGGCAGTAGCTATACACCCAATTGTCTGGGTCTCCCAATTAGGAGCGACAAAGAAACAACTATTCGGTACTATTCGGACTTCCCATAGACTTGCATTGCGCATCGAATAGTGGCGAGGTATTCGGAAAATATTCGCGAAGCCGACTATTTGAGGTATTCGATCATCCCTAGTGGTTACATAAGAGCGACTGGAGCAGACTCTGATCACTGCTGTTCAGGCAGGCGCTGGCTGTATGGCACAGCTGGCACCTGTCTTGCGCGGAGCAGGAAGGTTTCTGTTGTGTTTTTCTCATATCTGTCTCAAAGAAAAAAAAAAAAAATAACCACGCGCACACATGACGACAACTCAAGATTGTCCACTTCCAATTTTATTATTTCACTGCAGTGCTGACAACAAATGGTTTAACTGGTAGAGTTCACATGAGCAGCAGGACGCCCCCCGCAACACATCACCCAAAAGCGCAGGCGGATACATGTCCCCCCGTAATGAGCCGCATATTGATGGATACACTCAGGCTGGGGGCCGCTCTCTGCACTAGACACTCCCCTTTGGCCATTTAGCTGTTACAGGACTACAACTCCTCACATTCCCTGACAAGATATAGACTACCAAGGCATGCTGGGAGCTGTAGTTCTGCAGCGGTTGGAAAAACCACAGGTTGAAGATCAACAAAGGAAGGTAAAATTCCAGAATTTCTGCACATTTTACCCTTCGCGTTCCACGGGGGTTAAATACTCGGTCATGTCAGCAGTGCTGGGGAATGTATGCTGCAGATGTTTTTTGTTTTTACGCAGCGGAGGATTGAGAATTAGATTATACTGGTTTACGATACTAGATCTATATAATGTGCAGATTTTCCAAAAAAGAATCTGCAACGTGTGAACTTGCACTAAATAGTTACATAGAGTATGGGCCGATCTCGTGTGTTCGGGGGGCTCCCGGCAGCAGGAGGTGGGAGAGAGAAGGGTGGGAATCTTAGGTCTTATTAATATACATGTGCAGACTGCCTGTATTTATGGGGGGGGGGGGGTCACCGTCAGCTGCATTACGTGATCCCCTCCAGTCTCTGCACCGAATCATCAGCTGTAGACAATATGTGGCAACCCGAAAAGTCAGCACAATCCTTACCATGGAATGACAGTGCAAATGGCAGTCCCCCATCTGCCCGACTGCAGGAGAGTTGGGGTATAATAAAGCGGGGTCTCATGGACAGGGCTGAGGCCAGAAAACAAAATTTATATTGTTATAGTGGAATTTTAGCAGTCCCTGGATAAGTCCCAGCCTACTTTAGTTCTGTGCAAAACACGAATGAGAATGAGGAAACTGAGGATCTATCAGTGAGCGCGTTCTGCCATGAGAGTTTACGAGGCTTATCTTCCATATTCTGAGCCTCCCTATGCTGAATTGACATTAACATTGAGCTGATCTCATATGTAAGTGATTTTTTGGACCAAGCTCGGCATTTCCTGACCCAAACTCAAAGCCTCATTTAAGCCTATGAAGCTGTTGATTTCGAGTCAGGAGACCGGTGTTTGGTCCATATTCGATCTGGTGGCGGGGGAGGTTTAGACGACCGGATCTGTGCTCTGAGTGTGATCTGCCAAAACATCGGATTGCACTTGGGGCCGCGCACAAGTCCAGCTTTTACCTTGGACCAAGTACGACCGAGGAAAAAAAAATTACTGCGTGTTCGAGTTGCCTCCATAAATTGAATCGCATTTGGTCGTGCAAGTCAATGGGTTCGTAGAAGGAAACCCCCCCCCCCCAAAAAAAAAAACCGGACTGCACTCAGATGACATCGGTGTGCAGTCCTATTTTGAGAACAGAGAAATAGAAAAAAAAATTCTCCTATCTTCTTCACATCCGAGAAAATCAGATCATACTCTGATCAGAGTGGTTCACATATTCAACCCGATTTTCTAGGATGAGAAAAAAAAAATACGGTCCCAAGAGTTATAAACTCTCCCTTTAGAACGAGCTCACTGACAGGTCCTCAGTTAGATCATTTAGTAAGACAGCACCGCACTAAAGGTATAAATGGCAAAATGGTATAAACTTTATTTTTTCTATACATTTAACTAAAAATATATGCATTAAAAAAAAAGTCCCTAAAAGGTGTCCAAGTCCTTAAAGGGGAACTTCCACTACATCCTCTAATGTTCTCTCTCTAGCCTTAGGACCTCCACCCATTTAGAGGACGAAGGTCACAGACGAGAGGCTTCCAGGTACAGACTGAAGTTAGAGGGGCTGTTCCCCCCACAATTACAGCACAGGCTGAGGACAGAGGGGCCGCTCCCCCCACAATTACAGCACAAGCTGAGGGCAGAAGGGCTGCTCCCCCCACAATTACAGCACAGGCAGAGGGGCCGCTCCCCCCACAATTACAGCACAGGCAGAGGGGCCGCTCCCCCCACAATTACAGCACAGGCTGAGGGCAGAGGGGCCGCTCCCCCCACAATTACAGCACAGGATGAGGGCAGAGGGGCCGCTCCCCCCACAATTACAGCACAGGCTGAGGGCAGAGGGGCCGCTCCCCTCACAATTACAGCACAGGCTGAGAACAGAGGGGCTGCTCCCCCCACAATTACAGCACATGCTGAGGGCAGAGGGGCCACTCCCCCCACAATTCCTGCGCAGTTTGGTGGGAAACCTTTTAAAAAGGGGCTATTTCCAACAGGGGGGAATCTGCAGCCGTGGAATCTGCAATAAATAGTATGTGTGAACTCGCCTTTAATTGGACTTACATTTTCTAAACTAAGCAAGCGGCCGTGGTCTTGTAGGTTTACACGTCATGTAAATGAAACAAGTCACACCGAATATTTAAAGGGTTTTGCAGGATTAGAGGATTAGAAAATCATGGCTGCCTTCATGTAAAACAGTGCCACCCTTCTTCAATGTTTGTATTTGGTACTGCACCTCAGTTTTGCTTTTTCTAATCCTGCGCAATCCCTCGGAAATGACAAGATGTATATTTTCAGTCATCTGCAGGTTTATTTTTGTAAGATGGGTGCAATATTTTGGGATTATGAACCTTCAGTTCTCGGGATTATGATCTCATGATGGAGAAGCAGACATGGCCGATCTTCTACCCTCCTATAAATCGCGTCACTTCAACCTGTGGCTTTTACGGCTGCTGTGTAACTACAACTCCCAGGATACCCGGCATGCTGGGAGTTGTGGTGTCACCGCTTTCAGACCTCTACATTTTCCTCGTCCACGTCAGGTTTTGCTCTATATCAAAATGAGAAGAGTTTGCAAATGGAACTAACGTTATAAAACAAAAAAACTTAAAATAAAACCTGATGATCATGCAATGCGGCAGCGTCCGGTGCTGGGCAAAAAAAAGGAAATAAAGCGTCGTATTGTTATAGATTAGCACAACTAAACGCAAAAATAAAAAGCTGCCTTAGTTACAATTATATATATATTTAACCCATTGAGACAAATGCCACGAAATTTCCAGAAACATTTACTTTTTGGGTGCTGAAATTTGCAAGAAAAAAAATAATAAAAAAAAAAAAAAATTAAAATGCATTTTAGTCTTCACACAATACATCCATGTGGGTCAATTTACAAGAACGAAAAAGAAAAAATTAGTGAGGGCACATGCCATAATATCTACTCATGTAACGTACACCTAAGGGAGGCTTTTCTCCGGCCTAATTCGTACAACGCAACACAAAACACGGCTGGAAATTAAATACAACTACTGCCTAGGAGGAGACGTCACCGGGGCGAGGGCCGGACACCCAGTGCTGAGAGTGCCGATGGTGAAACGGTCCCGATGCGGAGGGGCAGTGCGAGCGCACCCCCCGGCCCACGGACAGGACCTCAGCACGATGGGGGCAGGGGAAAGGAACGCTTCCGATACAACTATACAAATATTTAACCTATTAACAACTCCAGAGATGAAGCATCGGGGTCTGGAGCAAGGTTACCACAAGATGGGACAGGCATCAGGACATGTAACCCTGCGGCAGGCAAGGATGAAGCATCTCTGTTAGTGGAAATGTGTTTCTCCGAGAGACGGACGCCCGCTGACTCCTCGCTCCTTTAGAAGTTATCGTAATCCTTCTTATCTTTCTTCCCCTCGGCCTCGAAGCTGTCCACGCCGTCGCTGTCTCGCCTTCTCTTGCGGTTGCTGTGGATGTTAAAGCGCTGGTTCATCTGTGACAGCGGGTCCATGCCCAGCACCTTGTGGATTTGTCGGAAGGCGAGCAGCCTCAGTGCAAACTGCGGGGCGAGAAGAAATGCAGAACTTAAAATCACAAAAAGTCAAGATGTGTAAGAAAAGGAATCAGAACCGCCTGCACCGAAACACCAGAAAACAAGCAGCAGGCGACAGCGCAGTTACTGTCTGGTGGCCGTTTTGGTAACTGCAGCTTTGTCCTTATTGAAGAGAATAGCAGCAAAACTGCAGCATCTATGGGCGGTCACTACAGAGTGTACAGAGCTCTACATACTGAAAACAGCAGATCAGTGCGGTGTCTGGGGTCGGATCCCCAACAATCCAAATTTAATGACCTAAACAAAAGGCAACCAATATATAAATCCTGGAAAACCCCTTTAATAAAAAAGTGCATTTAATTCGGTGCCTTAATGATGAGCGGGCACTACAATGCTTGGGTGCTCAGTACTCGTAATTAGTGATGAGCGGGCACTACCATGCTCGGGTGCTTGGTACTCATAACTAGTGAGCACTAACATTTTCTGGTGCTTGTTACTTGTAATTAGTGATGAGAAGGCACTACCATGCTCCGGTGTACAGCACCTGAGCATGGCAGTGGTTGTTCACTAGTTAGAAGTACCGAGCACCCGAGCATGGCAGTGCCCGCTCATCACTAGTTACGAATACCGAGCATGGTAGTGCCCGCTCATCACTAGTTACGAGCACCCAAGCATGGTAGTGCCCTCTCATCACTAGTTACAAGTACCGAGCACACGAGCATGGTAGTGCTCACTCACCACTAGTTACAAGTACCAAGCACCCGAGCATGGTAGTGCCCTCATCACTAGTTACGAGTACCGAGCACTCAAGCATGGTAGTGCCCTCTCATCACTAGTTACGAGTACCCAAGCATGGTAGTGCCCTCTCATCATTAGTTACGAGTACCGAGCACCCGAGCATGGTAGTGCCCGCTCATCACTAGTTACGAGTACCGAGCATGGTAGTGCCCTCTCATCACTAGTTACAAGTAGTGAGTACCCGAGCATGGTAGTGCCCACTCATCACTAGTGCCTCTTTATTCGATAAGAGGGAAGTCGCTCCCTTGCTAAGAACTACATCATCTCCACCGTTATCTGTGCCGGAGAGGAGTAATACGGGGCAATCAATAATCATCCTGTGGTGTAAAATGCTAAAGCGTGGATTATATAAAGAGAACTTCATCTTACCACGAGGACGCGTTACCTGTGCACTGGAGGTGATGTCCTCCCTTTGCTGGTCAGTCATTGTAGCTAAAGTGTCATAAGCTTCTTTTTCACAGGGGTCAAGTAACCCGGGCCCACCTGCCAGAGTAAAAAAAAAAAAGTGAAGGGGTTAAAATTCAGCTTTTTCAAACATTTTTAAATGCTGTGGACACCTATGGAACCAGTGTTGTCGCTGATGTTCGCTGCACACATTTCACATGGCACAATGTCGTATGTTATGAATCATGACTTATTCCGCGCTCCTCGGAGTCACCTACCCTTTAATATGATGCCAGATGAAATGCACTCAAAGACTCTCCGCAGAGCGTCACCGGGGCTCTGGGGTCCGGACGAGCTGCTTATCGCCTTCTCCACCAGCAACTCCAGGGCCTAGAAAACACAACATGACCGCTCAGATCTAAAGCCACGGCCGGCAGGATAAGACTGGAGATTGTTCCTCGGTTGCTTGCAAAACACAATTTAAAAAAAAATAAAGAAGAAGTTTACAGAAAATTTTTGAAGGAATAATTTTTTTAATTTTATTCATTTATATAGCGCTATTAAGTCCACAGCGCTTTACATACATTTACAACACTGTCCCCATTGGGGCTCACATCCTAGAGTCCCTATCAGTATGTCTTTGGAATGTGGGAGGAAACCGGAGAACCCGGAGGAAACCCACGCAGACACGGGGAGAACATACAAACTCCTTGCAGATTGTGTCCTTGGTGGGATTTGAACCCAGGACCCCAGCGCTGCAAGACTGCAGTGCTAACCACTGAGCCACCGTGCCGCCCACATAATAAATAAAATATAAATATTAAAAACAACCATGAGCTGCCGCTGTGGTACTACCTGCATTCACAGGTTACTTCTCTGCAGCCAATCGCTGGCCTCAGCGGAGACAGGGGGACAAGATGGCGCAAGAGTGCAGCACAAGTGATCAGCTGCAGCGGTCCCGTGAGAAGTAGAGAGGGAATAGTGGGAAACACTATGGCTGCAGTGTCAGGCGATTCCCCAAGTAATGGTATATTAAGGCTAATCCCAGAAAACCCCTCTAAAAATGGTTTTCTAGTACAAAGGACTGATAGCCATAGAATCAAATAGAGCAGAGGGCGGCATGGGATTGTGGACCCTATTAATCGATTATAATAATAATTATAAGAATAATACAATAATTATAAATAAATATAAATAAAGAATACAAATTATTATAAGAGGTTTGTTAATATTATTGGTTTGACTGTTTAGGTGCATAGTATTCATAGTATATCCTCATGAGGAGATTCTGCTGTTATCCAGATGCATGGCAACAGAAGCAAAGCAGGGCTGTGATTGGCCAGGCTGTCTGAGGTACGGGCGGTTTGGATTGGCCGCAATAGTGTGGGAATTTAGAATATATTTATCTTCACAGTGTCTTTGGACAGCATTCAGCTGGTCAGCTGCCAGAGGAGAAGCAGCCCCCCGCCCCGCACGGTGTTTGAGGGTAAAGGTTACATAGTCTTGGTCTCTTGGTTGGTAGTTTAGCCAAGTTTTCGGCTAAACTAGATATACATACAGTACAGAGCAAAAGTTTGGACACACCTTCTTATCTCTAGAACAACTGTTAAGAGGAGACTTTGTGCAGCAGGCCTTCATGGTAAAATAGCTGCTAGGAAACCACTGCTAAGGACAGGCAACAAGCAGAAGAGACTTGTTTGGGCTAAAGAACACGAGGAATGGACATTAGATCAGTGGAAATCTGTGCTTTGGTCTGAGGAGTCCAAATTTGAGATCTTTGGATCCAACCACCGTGTCTTTGTGCGATGCAGAAAAGGTGAACTGATGGACTCTACATGGCTGGTTCCCACCGTGAAGCATGGAGGAGGAGGTGTGATGTGTGGGGCTTTGCTGGTGACACTGTTGGGGATTTATTCAAAATTGAAGGCATACAGAACCAGCATGGCTACCACAGCATCTTGCAGCAGCGTGCTATTCCATCCGGTTTGCGTTTAGTTGAACCATCATTTATTTTCCAACAGGACAATGATCCCAAACACACCTCCAGGCTGTGTAAGGGCTATTTGACTAAGAAGGAGAGTGATGGGGTGCTACGCCAGATGACCTGGTCTCCACAGTCACCAGACCTGAACCCAATCAAGATGGTTTAGGGTGAGCTGGACCGCAGCGTGAAGGCAAAAGGGCCAACAAGTGCTAAGCATCTCTGGGAACTCCTTCAAGACGGTTGGAAAACCATTTCCGGTGAATACTTCTTGAAGCTCATCAAGAGAATGCCAAGAGTGTGCAAAGCAGTAATCAAAGCAAAAGGTGGCTACTGTGAAGAACCTAGAATATAAGACATATTTTCAGTTGTTTCACACTTTAAGTATTTCATTCCACATGTGATAAGTCATAGTTTTGATGCCTTCAATGTGAATCTACAATTTTCAGAGTCCTGAAAATAAAGAAAACTCTTTGAATGAGAAGGTGTGTCCAAACTTTGGTGTGTACTGTATATTTATTAGTTACTTTATGAATAAAGGCTTAATGTTTTATGGAGTTTTATTGATCACCCTAAATAAACGCCTCAGGGCCAGCTTTGTGATTTATTACGTCGGGGTTTAGGTAGTTTAAAAAATGGGTTCTACAATCCCATGCATCTGCAGCTGTAGCTTCTTGTTCAGCAAAATGTTACATGTGGATTTGAGCAGACATGTGGAAAAATCTGCAAAAAGGAATACTGAAGAAGTGTGATCGTAGCTTCTAATGTTAAAGCAGCACGCCAGCAATATTTCTTTTTTTTTTCAGTACAGGAGTAGAAATTTAAATGTAAGCCCCCTGTCTTATACTCACACTCCAGCGTTTTCACCTTTTACCGATGCTGCTAAGGTTCCACTGTGCCCTTGGCTGGTAGTCAGAAGTCTATGAGAGCCAGAACAAGCTCGGAATGAGGCTCCCATAGACCTGTATTGAGTTGTGACCTCTGGCGCCTCCATGAAACACTGGAGCTTCCGGCAGCAGGGCTGTGGAGTCTGTCCGTTTTGGTGGAGTAGGTTTAAAATGGACCAACTCCTAAAATTTATAATAAATGGGGTATAGCGGTTCAATCCAGTATGTGATAAATATTTTTTCATAAGAATTTGGGTAAGTTGTGAAATGTCCTATAAATGTCTGTTCAATTCCTGATCAAAGAATCTCAGCTTTTAATTGAGATGAATCTGTGCTGCACTTCAGCTACATGATGTAAGTAGTGACGTTACCATTTTACTACAGTTAATCACAAACATCAGTCACGTACAGTTGAAACCAGAACTTTCTATCCGCTCTCTATTGAGACAGCTGCAGGTTTTCCCCTCCGCTCTATACACATCTGCAGGTTTTCCCCTCCGCTCTATACACATCTGCAGGTTTTCCCTCTGCTCTCTATAAAGACACATCTGCAGGTTTTCCCTATGCTCTCTATAAAGACACATCTGCAGGTTTTTCTCACTATCTCACATGAAATCAGAATAAACCTTTCCTGTTTTAGGTGAATTAGGATCCTAAATTATTTCTATTTACCAAATGCCAGAATAATGAGACAATGTTTTAAAGCATTTTTATTGCTTTCTGCAAAGTTAAGTTTCCATACACTAAGAGTACTATGCCTTTAAACAATATGGGACAGCCCATATGATGAGGTCATGTCTTTGGAAGCTTCTGATAGGTTTATTGGCAACATCTGAGTTAGAGACACACCTGTGGATGTATTGTAATGCACACCTGAAACACACGGCTTCTTTGTATACCATTACGGGAAAGTCAAAAGAAATTAGCTAAGATCTCAGGATGAGAATTGTGGACTTGCACAAGTCTGGTTCATCTTGGGTTCAATTTCCAGATACCTAAAAGGTGCCTCATTCATCTGTACAAAGAATTATACACAAGTACAAACAAAATGGGAATGTCCAGCCATCATACCGCTCAGGAAGGAGACTGGTTCTGTGTACCAGAGATGAACATGCTTTGGTCAGACATGTGTATATCAACCCAAGAACAAAAGCAAAAGACCTTGTGAAGATGCTGGCGGAAGCTGGTAAGATTGTGTCATTATCCACAGTGAAACGAGTACTGTATCAACATGGGCTGAAAGGCCGCTCTGCCAGGAAGAAGCCATTACTCCAAAAGACACATGAAAAAAGCCAGATTGTTTGCAACTGCACACAGGAACAAAGACCTTAATATTTGGAGGCATGTCCTGTAGTCTGCCGAAACTAAAATTGAACTGTTTGGCCATAATGACCATCGTTTTGTTTGGAAGAAAAACGGAGAAGCTTTGAAGCCTAAGAACACCATCCCAACTGTAATTAAAAGGTGTAGCAGCATCATGTTGTGGGGTTGTTTTGCTGCAGGAGGGACTGGTGCACTTCATAAAATAGATGGCCTCATGGGGAAAGACGATTATGTGGCAAAACTGAAGCAACATCTCAAGACATCAGCCAGGAACTTATAGCTTGGGTGGAAATGGGTCTACGAATACACAATGACCCGAAACTACTGCCAAACTGGCTAAAGGAAAACAAAGTCAGTGTTTTGGAGTGGCCATCACAATGCCCTGATCTCAATCCTAATGTAAATTGATGGCAAAGCTGAAAAGGCCGGTGCGAGCGGCGACCTACAAACATGGCTCAGCTACACCAGTTCTGTGAGAAGCCTGTGGAAGGAGATCCAAATCATTTCATCCAAGTCACACTGTGTAAGGGCAATGCCACCAAATACTAATGAACTGGAGGAAACTTCACTGTGCAGAGATATAAAAATACCTTAAAATGGGAAAGGTTTATTCTGATTTCATGTCAGATAGTGAGAAAAACCTGCAGATGTGTCTATATAAAGCGGAGGGAAAAACCTGCAGATGCGTCTTCATACAGAGCAGAGGGAAAAACCTGCAGATGTGTCTTTATAGAGAGTGGAGGGAAACTAAGGGTTTAAACTGTATGAGGGAGTTGGAATCCGGGAAATTGAGGAGTTGGAGGTTTGGCTTATCGACTCCACAGCCGTCGGCAGGTCATAAATTACTTGAACGGAGCGGTGGCAATAGAAGATGAAGACGATGGAGCATGAGTATATGACAGGAGGCACTGCTTTAAAAAAGGAAAATTAAATATGCAATCTCCAATCAGAAGTGTATACGTACCCAGCTGGGGAAATCGGACCATGTGGGCACACGCTGGCACAGGTCCCGCAGGATACGGATGATAATGACACAGGACTGCAGGCCGTTAGCTCTAGCCTTGTGTGTAACAGAAGAAAAAGTTACTTATATCACAACAGCGCAAAAAAAACAAAAAACAAAAAAAAACAAAAACCAAAAAAAAACAAACAAACAAAATACCATCGGACTTGGGAGCACAAATCATGAGCTGCCAATATGGATGGCATTTTGGACATTTATGACTAAATAACTTGTGTCATCTCCTGTACATGTCACACGTGAGCCTTGTAGACAATAAAATGGAATTTCATTACATGTAAGAGAACATTAAAAAAAAAAAAGTAAAAAAAAAAAAATAAAAAAAAAATAAAAATAATAGTATAAAAAATAAAATAAATAAACTAAAAAAAACAAAACAAAACACAGGTAGGGACTGGAAGGCTGCCAGGAATCTGTTTGGTGCCGTGTTGCGATTTTGCCGGGAAGCAAAGTCGCAATCCCAAACGGGTTCGCGGTACCTTTCACTTCCTACGCTGGAACCGGACCGGAAAGGACATTTTTAAAAGCTAAACAGGAAGCAGTTAACACGTATGTAATTGGTTAAAGCAAAAGATACTATGCAGCCTTATGGAATATTACAGATTCACAACACAGTATATGATGGGGGGGGCGGGGGACACTGAATATAACGAGTCCGTCTTTATATACTGACGACTCAATGACCAGAAAAAAATAAATAAATAAAATAAAACTGGGGTGTGGGAAAAAAAATAAAATAAAAAATAAATAAATAAATAAAAATAAATTAACAGGATGTGACTTGGAAACGTTACGAGGATAGTCAGTCCATGTTTTTCTGGTCATGTAATTTTTATTATTTTTTTTTAAGTTTTTTTTTTAATTCACATTGCTTTACATAATCACGGACAAAGCGCGTGTGTTTACTATGCGACAGATTATAACATTGATGGCGCTATTCTCTCATAAGGCTACAAGAAGAAAGTAAAAATGATGTTGCGAACCTGGAACCACTTAGCGTGGCGGAGAGCAGCCAGAGCGTCAAGGCATTTTTGCCTGTCCAAGACGTCCGGTGGGTCTTTCACCATAACCGAGGTGACATCTAAAAATGAATTGAATTGGCAAAAGTGCAGTGAGGGACGGGTGTTTGACCAGGTGAGCAAGACACATCCTTTCATATAGCTACAGTGTCACACAAGCCATTCAGAGGAGAAAAATCCACAGGTGAGACGGAGCCGAGGCGCGGAGCTACTGAAACCAATGAGATGTACAGTGTGGGGGGGCGGGGGCGCCTGATTTCGGGGACGGGGCTGGGTGCAGAGTCCTTGTTTGTCTATAGGTGGTTCCCAGGAAAGATGGTTGTTCACAATGCACTAGAACAGAGATCACAAAGACAGGGAGGATGCAGAAATCCGGCACCATCGCTCCCCTACCGGCCGCCCACGTGGTGGGGATTTCTGCATCCCTATAACATTGGTTTGATCAACCCCTTAAAGGCTCAAAAAGAAAAATAAGGGAAACTCTACAAACATTTTTTTTTCTAAAAGAAAAAAATTATATCCTCCAGAAAATAATAAATGATCTGCAAATTGTGCCGTCCTTAGACATTGGAGGTCTCCCCGGAGCCGGCAATCATTATTGGAAACCACTTACGGGTTTATGCAGGGGACGATCACAATTATGAGAGCTGCCTGCATGGACATAAAGAGGCTGTGGCCACCCAGAGGTCATTGCTTAGGCTATTTCACATATCTGTATTTTGCATCAATGTTTCATCAGTATTTGGATGCCAAAACCAAGAGTGGAGCTTACAGAGAACTATAAGACCCTCGGTTCCACTTGCGTTTTGCCCAGGCGAGTGCAATCCGATAAAACATCAGACTGCACTCACATTAATGTAAAACTATGGGGCAGTGTCCATCTGTGCTTGGTTTCTCATGCCATATCGGCATGCTACCTTTGGCAGCAAGTCTCGGCTCACGCACCCATACGAGTCTATGGGTGTGTGTGAAACATCCCACTGCACTCAGATGTCATCAGAGTGCAGTGCGATGTATGCAGAGACAGAGCACGGAGGAAAGGGAGAAAGTGCTCACTCCCCTCTCCTCCGCAGCTGTGATCACATCGCAAAATTGCATGACTCTCGGCTCACACTCGTAGCAGAGGGTCATTAGCATATTGCTTCCAATGCTCTTACATCAGAAGTGATGCGCAAGTGGAGCCGAGGTTTAAGGCCCAAGACACACGGCATGAAAATCGGAGTGAGTGGAATGCAATAAACCATCGCATTCCACTCGGACCAATATTAGCCTATGTGGCAGCACCCATGAGCGATTATTTTCTCAGCCCTAATTGGTCCGAGAAAACGAATCGCAGCATGCTGCAGGTGCAATTCGATCCTTGTTTCTCTCGCACCCACTCAAGTCTATGGGGCGAGAGAAAAATCGCTCTGCACTCACAGTACACCGGTGTAATGCGAGTGCAAGGCTAGAATGGCAATAGCCGGCAACGGAGGAGAGAGGGAGATAAATCCCTCCCCAGCGCCGCCCCCGCCCCCCTCAGCTGTGATCCGAATGCATTATCGGACCTCAGTCGCAGTGACACTTGCATGACACTCGACTACTGCTGTCCTGCCAGCGCGAGCCAAGTCATGTGAGGATCGCAGTAGTCCCCCGCGTAGCCCCGGCCTAATTGAAAGACTGTTTTGGATACAGTCCTGATTTGGCATCCAAATACTGATGAAACACTGATGCTACATACGGACGTGTGAAAGAGGCCTTATCAGGAGGTCACAGACTCACTCACCATCTTATGTCCATGGTCAGCGTTGTATTCTGCTGGGTTAAATTGGTTTATTTAATCCTCTTTGGTCAGGAGCGCACTTGCCCCCCAGCCTCCAGATGTTTTCCTTGCTGGGAGGCGGCGTGCTCCTGAAGATCAACAGAACGGACCAGCTGCTGGCGGAGATGGCTTTGCTGGGCTGGATTCAGAGCTCCGGCCCAGCTTTACAGCAGCTGCTGCGCTTTTTGCCTACGAAACCGACCACCTCTGATAAGATTAAAAACAGTGGTCGGTATCCTAGGCAACGAGCCGTAAACAAACAAATTGCATAGTTGCTACTTTCTACAAAACAACCCTTTCAATGGATGTGATAAAATTTGCAAATCATCTGATTATTAAGAGAATATGCAAAAAAATAAATAAATCAATGTACATCACTTTACTCCATTTCTAAACGGCCCTGGTGATAAGAGGTTAATCATAAAAAGAGGAACGCCGTGCCCACACTATTTCGTGCTCACGTTAGGGGGGAAAATAAAATAAAAAATAAAAATAAAAAATGGGAGGTTGCATTTAGTAATGAATAATGCAAAGCGCTTAAATCTGAATTTCTGGTGACAGAACGCAATGCTTCGCTGGTGGCTCCCGTCACGGGAAAATAGTGTGAGCACTGCTTACGATTGAAGAGGACAGAGGGAGGGTGAAGAAGCAGATTGCCTGCACTATGCAACCAAACCCACCCTGCCCCCCCCCATGTTAGACGAGGCTGGTGTGACACTGAGCTAAGACAACCTTGGTCAAAAATCCTTCCGATGACTTGTCAGGACCAAATTCTCCTTTATAGAAGGAAAGCTATAAGGGTGGAAGAACACACAGATGTACCGGCTGCCGGAGAGGCGCAGCAGCAAGGGTTAAAATCAGATCAATTCATAGGCAAGACTCCAGTGTCCTGGTAATACACAGTGGGAGCAAACACATGCAGAGATGACCCCCGGCCGGCCGAGCGATGGGCGTCCAGACAAAGCCTTCCTGAGATTAGGTGACAGACAGCCGCGGCAAAAAAAACAACCAAAAAAACCTTACTGAAGCGGAACTGGAGAGAATATCTGCATGGTGCCTCTCAGAAAACCTCCCAGAATTTAGTATGGCGCCAACACCTGATCCACGCTAGGTCAGACGGACGACCGCTTTGTTTCCTTTTTTTTTTTTTTTTTTTTTCCTTTTTAAATCACAATCAAACATGCAATCGTTAATAACAGCGGTAATGAATGGGGTGCAGAGTATGCTGGCGAACTACAGGGCTCAGAGGTCCTACACAGAATTGTGTACGGGGCCATCAGACATTAGAGCAAAGTCTGCAGGATCACTAATGACTAGCAGGAGGAGCGCAGCAAAGACTCCTTATAACTTATTGCCTGAAATTCCTGCTCATTATGGGCTTAACAGTCCAGTGGGTGGGGCTGGTCAGCACCTGCATACTCAAATAGGGAAGGATGTCAAGTTACTCCGCCCCCTGGACTCAAGACAGGAATGAGCATGTGCTGCAGTCAATAAGTTATAACAAATTATTCAAGTGTGATTACTGATAGAAAGGTTTGTAATGTAACACTGCTAAACTCCGCTGTGCTGCCCCTTTCTGACTCATGTAGGAGGATAGACCGGGAGATCAGAGCTGCGTCACTGAGCTATGGTGGGGGCGTGTCCTTTGCCCAGTGTGTTGCTGCCTGCTTATGATTGGTCAGCATCATACAGGGAGAACAAGAACACGCCCCCCAGTGAAAACTCTCTGATAACACCCACTTGGGCTGGGGAAAAAGTTAACTCTTTAGAGGCCAAATACTAATATCTCTCCAACAGAGGCGAAATTAAGAAAAATATTTTTTTCCCCCACTCTGCAGCCACTATTCCATCCTGTCCAGTTTAATATGAAAAATGTAGTACCTTTTGGGGATATTTCTCGCACTTGTAGAGTACAAACCAAAAATGTTAAAAAAAAAAAAAAATAAATAAATAAAAAATGTTTAGGGTATTTAATTGCCCGATAAAGCTCAGGCTTTAATCTAATGTCTGTGTGTGGCGTAATACCACAGCTCTATGGTTGTACCTGTAATGACTCCTCTATATCTGCAGTGATATAAGACGATTGATTACACCTTTGCCCGTCGCCTCATCACCAGCTAAGGAAACAAAATGTCATTCTATCTGACCTACATAGCAACAGACCCAACATACGGCAGACACTGACCATGCGGCTTCTGGGTTCACAGCCTGTGGGAGGTCTCGAGAGCGTTACACAACGGACTAGGACCGCCACACTGGTGTCACATCGTTTCATTTCGAAGATGCTAAAAGTTTCCCAACTTCCCTAAAGTTTTGATTGAGTTAAAAGAAGGCTTTTTATCAAGTATTGGGGAGCAAAAAAAACAACAAAAAAACATCCCAGACTAAGCCATCCCCTCCCCTCCCCGATCTGCATCTCACATGAGCGGAGATGACACCATGTGGGCGCTTGACTTCACTAAAATATATATATCATCCCCCATAAATATTACACAACGAGGAAAAGTAACAATCGCGAGAGCAACGTTGTTTTTTCCAACCTCCGTCCCTCATGCTTTCTTCTCTCATCACCGGGGAGGTCAGGGTTATGGTGACCTGCATCTTAGGTTCTGCGCAAGAATTCAAAATGATGGCCGACTCTGGAATCGAGCAGGCCACCTCGTACTTCTCAGGGCTGATCACCTGCGGGAAGGAGAGCGGGAGACGTCAGCATGTGACTCTGGAAAAAGTATTACATTGACAGATACTTTACACTGCAACAATTCCTGCCACAAGCCATGCCTCAAAGGCTGATGTAAAGACCATTGCTAGCTCACGGCAATGCACAATCATGCCAATGGGATTGTGGGCTGCCCTCTATGCCTGCAAGTCACCACTGACTCTGGTATTTGCGCTTTGTACTACACTAAAAAGTGTAGCTCCTCCCTCCGAGCATATACACCCCCTGGATAACCAAATATAGCCAGTTTAGTGCAAAAGCTGAAGGAGAATAGCCACGCACAAGTAGAGATAGAGCAAAAAACCGGAACAACCGGAGTCTCTGTCTACAACAACAGCCGGTGATAACACGCGGAACAAGAAACTGCCAACAGGCAACAGGGAGGGTGCTGGGTCTCCCATTACGGAACTATAAGAAAAAGAATTTACGGTAAGTAAACAAAATTCTCTTTTTCTTCATCGTTCCTTATGGGAGACCCAGACCATGGGACGTCTCAAAGCAGTCCATGGGTGGGAATAAACAGAAAACTGAGAAGTAGGCAAAACCTAACTTCACAAATGGGCGACAGCCGCCTGAAGGATGCGTCTGCCCAAGCTCGCATCTGCCGAAGCATGAACATGCACTTGGTAGTGCTTCGAAAAGGTGTGCAGACTAGACCAAGTGGCAGCCTGACAGACCTGCTGAGCCGTAGCCTGATGCCTGAAAGCCCAAGAGGCACCGACAGCTCTGGTCGAGTGTGCCTTGATCCCCGGCGGGGGAGGCACCTGAGTACACTGGTAGGCATCGGATATGGCCGACCTAATCCAACGAGCTAGGGTCGGTTTAGAAGCCGAGAGACCCTTGCGCTGACCTGTGGTCAGCACAAAAAGAGAGGTGCACCGCCTAAGAACAGCGGTGCGTGACACATAGATCCGGAGCGCCCGCACCAGATCTAAAGTATGCAACGCTTTCTCAAAGCGATGAACAGGAGCCGGACAAAAGGAAGGCAATGAAATGTCTTGGTTAAGGTGGAAAGGAGACACCACCTTAGGGAGAAAGTCCGGAGTCGGACGGAGAACCACCTTGTCTTGATGAAAAACCAAAAAAGGTGACTCCGAAGAGAGCGCAGCCAAATCAGAGACTCTCCTGAGAGAAGTTATGGCCACCAGAAAGACGACTTTCTGTGAAAGTCGAAACAAAGAAACCTCCCTAAGAGGCTCAAAGGAGGGTTTCTGTAAGGCCGTGAGGACCAGATTAAGGTCCCAGGGATCCAAAGGCCGCCGGTAAGGCGGAATGATGTGAGATGCGCCCTGCATGAAGGTGCGCACCTGGGCTAGTCGGGCGATACGCCGCTGGAACAACACTGACAGAGCCGAGACCTGTCCCTTAAGGGAATTGAGGGATAGTCCTAGCTGTAGACCGGACTGTAGAAAGGACAGTATTGTCGGCAAGGAAAAAGGCCAAGGGGCTTGGCCGGAAGAACGACACCAGGACAGGAAAATTCTCCAAGTCCTGTGGTAAATTTTGGCCGAGGAAGACTTCCGAGCCTGAGTCATAGTGGAGATGACTTCGGAAGGAATGCCGGAAGCCGTCAGGATCCAGGACTCAAGAGCCACGCCGTCAATCTGAGAGCTGCAGAATTCTGGTGGAAAAACGGACCTTGTGAGAGAAGGTCTGGGTGGTCCGGAAGATGCCACGGCACCTCTACGGACAGACGGAGCAGGTCTGGGTACCAAGCTCGCCTGGGCCAGTCTGGAGCAATGAGTATGACCCGACGGCCCTCCATTCTGATCTTGCGCAGGACTCTGGGCAAGAGAGCTAGAGGGGGAAACACGCAAGACAGACGGAACTGGGACCAATCCTGAACCAGCGCGTCTGCTCCAAAGGCCTGAGGATCGTGGGAGCGAGCCACGTAAACCGGGACCTTGTTGTTGTGCCGGGATGCCATTAGATCCACTTCCGGAGTGCCCCACTTGCGGCAGATCGACCGGAACACTGCCGGATGCAGAGCCCACTCGCCGTTGTCCACGGTTTGACGGCTGAGATAATCTGCCTCCCAGTTTTCTACGGCTGGGATGTGGACCGCGGATATGGTGGACTTGGAGTCCTCCGTCCACTGAAGGATGCATTGAACCTCCAACATTGCCAGGCGGCTGCGAGTCCCGCCCTGGTGATTGATGTAGGCAACTGCTGTCGCGTTATCTGACTGGACTCGAATGTGCTTGCCCGCCAACAGGTGGTGAAAGGCTACGAGAGCTAAGAGCACAGCTCTGATTTCCAGAACATTGATCGAGAGGGCTGATTCGGACGGAGTCCAAGTGCCCTGCGCTCGGTGGTGGAGAAATACTGCTCCCCAGCCGGATAGACTGGCATCCGTGGTGAGGATCACCCAGGACGGGGTCAGGAAGAAGCGTCCCTGAGACAGAGAGAGGGGCCGAAGCCACCACTGAAGAGGGCTCCTGGTCTGTGGCGACAGAGCCACCAACCTGTGCAAGGAAGAAGTCCGCTTGTCCCAACAGCGGAGAATGTCCAGCTGCAGAGGACGCAGATGGAACTGGGCAAAGGGAACCGCTTCCATTGACGCCACCATCTGACCCAGCACCTGCATCAGGTGCCTGATGGAATGACGGCGGGGCCTCAACAGAGAGCGCACCGCCAGATGGAGGGACTGCTGTTTGACTAAGGGCAGCTTGACAAGTGCCGGCAGAGTCTCGAATTGCATCCCTAGGTACGTGAGTTTTTGGGTCGGGGTCAGAGTGGACTTGGGCAGATTGACAAGCCACCCGAATTGAACAAGAGTGGCGAGAGTGAGCGAGACACTCCGCTGACAGTCTGCACTGGATGAAGCCTTGACAAGAAGGTCGTCCAGGTATGGAATCACTGCCAACCCCTGGAGGTGCAGAACCGCAACCACTGCTGCCATGACCTTGGTAAATACTCGAGGGGCCGTGGCTAACCCGAAGGGGAGAGCCACGAATTGGAAATGTTCCTCTCCGATTGCAAAACGTAGCCAACGCTGGTGTGAAGAAGGGAATTTTGTTTACTTACCGTAAATTCCTTTTCTTCTAGCTCCTATTGGGAGACCCAGACAATCGGGTGTATAGCTTCTGCCTCCGGAGGCCACACAAAGTATTACACTTTAAAAAGTGTAACCCCTCCCCTCTGCTATACACCCTCCCGTGCATCACGGGCTCATCAGTTTTGGTGCCAAAGCAGGAAGGAGGAAACTTATAAATTGGTCTAAGGTAAATTCAATCCGAAGGATGTTCGGAGAACTGAAACCATGAACCAAAAGAACAATTGAACATGAACAACATGTGTACACAAAAGAACAACAGCCCGAAGGGAACAGGGGCGGGTGCTGGGTCTCCCAATAGGAGCTAGAAGAAAAGGAATTTACGGTAAGTAAACAAAATTCCCTTCTTTGTCGCTCCATTGGGAGACCCAGACAATTGGGATGTCCAAAAGCAATCCCTGGGTGGGTAAAAGAATACCTCGATAAAAAGAGCCGAAAAACGGCCCCCTCTTACAGGTGGGCAACTGCCGCCTGAAGGACTCGCCTACCTAGGCTGGCATCTGCCGAATCATCGGCATGCACCTGATAGTGTTTCGTGAAAGTGTGCAGACTCGACCATGTAGCCGCCTGACACACCTGCCGAGCCGTAGCCTGGTGTCGCAATGCCCAGGACACCGACGGCTCTGGTAGAATGGGCCTTCAGCCCTGCAGGAATCGGAAACCCAAAAGAACGGTAGGCTTCAAGAATCGGTTCCTTGATTCACCGAGCCAAGGTTGACTTGAAAACCTGAAATCCCTTACTCTGGTCCGCGATAAGGACAAGAGCGCATCAGACCGGCGCAGGGGCGCCGTGCGAGAAATGTAGAGCCGGAGTGCTCTCACCAGATCTAATAAATGCAAATCCTTTTCACATTGGTGAACTGGATGCGGACCCAAAGAGGGTAAGACGAAACGGGGATACCTTAGGGAGAAAGTCCGGGACCGGACGTAGAACCACCCTATCCTGGTGAAACACCAGGAAGGGGGCTTTGCATGACAGCGCTGCCAGCTGAGATACTCTTCTGAGTGATGTGACTGCCACTAGGAAGGCCACCCTTTGCGAAAGAAAGTGGGCAAGGCAAACGGCCAGGGAGTAAAACCCTGATCAGAGCACCAGGATAAGAAGATCCTCCAAGTCCTGTGATAGATCTTGGCGGACGTTGGTTTCCTGGCCTGTCTCATGGTGGCAACGACATCTGGAGATATCCCTGATGACGCTAGGAGCCACCACACAGTGAGGATTAGAGCCGTAGAATTCAGAAGGAAATATGGCCCTTAAGGCAGCAAGTCTGGTCGGTCTGGGAGTGTCCACGGTTGACCCACCGTGAGGTGCCACAGATCCGGGTACCACGATCACCTCGGCCAGTCTGGAGCAACGAGGATGGCGCGGCGACAGTCTGACCTGATCTTGCGTAACACTCTGGGCAGTAGTGCCAGAGGAGGAAATACATACGGCAGGCGAAACTGCGACCAGTCGTGAACTAGCGCGTCTGCCGCCAGAGCTCTGTGATCCTTGGACCGAGCCATGAATGCCGGGACTTTGTTGTAGTGCTGAGACGCCATTAGATCGACGTCCGGCGTTCCCCAACGGCAACAGATCTCTAGAAACACGTGCGGGTGAAGACCATTCCCCTGCGTCCATGCCCTGGCGACTGAGAAAAATCTGTTTCCCAGTTTTCTACGCCCGGGATGTGAACTGCGGAGATGTTGGAGGCTGTGGCTTCCGCCCACAGCCGAATCCGCCGAACTGCTCGGAAGGCTTGATGACTGCGTGTGCCGCCCTGGTGGTTGATGTACGCAACTGCCTTGGCGTTGTCCGACTGAATTCGGATCTGCCTGCCGTCCAGCTACCGCTGGAACACCCTTAGGGCTAGATCCACTGCCCTTATCTCCAGAACATTGAACCGAGGGGAGAACTCTGTCGGAGTCCAGGTTCCCTGAGCCGAGTGGTGGAGGAAGACCGTTCCCCACCCTGACAGACTCGCGTCCGTCGTGACCCCAGCCCCGGCTGGGGGCCGGAAGGATTTTTCCTTCGCCCAGGAAGTGGAAAGAAGACACCACTGAAGAGAGGTTTTGCTGCAAGGGAAAGAGAGACGTTCTTGTCTAGGGACGTCGACCTCCTGTCCCATTTGCGGTGTCCGATAGAATCGGACGCAGACGAAACTGCGCAAGGGAACTGCCTCCCTTGCTGCCACCATCTTCCTGGGACAGTGCATGAGGCGCCTCAAGGGGTGACTGGGCCCGAAGGAGAGATTGCACCCCTGTCTGTAGTGAACGCTGACTATGCAGCGGAAGCTTCACTATCGCTGAGAGAGTATAATACTCCATCCCGAGATAAGTCAGTGATTGGGTCGGTGTCAGTTTTGACCTTGGAATTTTGATGATCCACCCGAACCCCTGGAGAGTCTCCAGAGCAATGGTCAGGTTGTGTTGACAGGCCACCCAGGAGGGTGTCTTGACTAGAGGATCGTCTAGGTAAGTGATCACCGAGTGGCCCTGTAGGACCGCCACCACTGCTGCCATGACCTTGGTGAAGACCCGTGGGGCTGTCGCCAGGCCGAATGGCAGTGCCACGAACTGAAGGTGTTCATCCCTGATGGCGAAACGCAGAAAGCGTTGAAGCTCGGGTGCGATCGGCACATGGAGATAAGCATCCTTGATGTCAATTGATGCTAGGAAGTCTCCTTGTGACATCGAGGCTTCAGAGTGTTCACCGCCTGAAAAAATGCATCGGCTCACTCGGGGGGCGGAGATGTTCTGAAGAAACGAGTCTGAGGACGAGAGCAGAGCTGTATCCTGTAACCGTGAGACAGAATGTCTCTCACCCATCGGTCTTGGACTGGGGAAAGGACGAGACTGTCTAGTAACTTCATCCAATTGCTCGCCAAACAAACGGTCGCCAGAAAATGGCAAACCGGTTAAGAACTTCTTGGAAGCAGAGCCTGCCTTCCATTCACGTAGCCACATGGCCCTGCAGACTGCCACTGAATTGGTTGATGCTACCGCCGTACGGCTCGCAGAGTCCAGGAACGGCGTTCATGGCGTAGAACGAAAAAACCTACGCCTGAGAAGTGAAGGACACAACCTGCGTGGCAGAGGTATGTGCAACCGCAATAATCTCAGCCAGAGAAGCTGAGATAGCTTGGAGTGCCCTCACGGCTGCGAAGGCTGGAGCAAAAGATGCGACTATGGCTTCATAGATGGATTTCATCATAAAGCGTTATTTGCCTGTCAGTGGCATTCGTGAGAGATGGACATCTGCCCCTAATACTACGGATCTAGCCGCCAGCCTAGAGACTGGAGGATCCACCCTGTGACACTGAGCCCAACCCTTAAGCACGTCAGGGGGGAAAAGGGTAACGCGTGTCAATAAGGCGCTTAGTAAGCGCTTGTCCGTCAAGTTCTGTGCTACTGGACGGCCCCTCTGGAGTTAGAGAGTGATCGAAAACACGCACTCCTGATGAATTCGGGGAAGGTTCCCAGCGGGCCCGCTTAGCCTATCATAGGCCGCGGTCCGTGACGGAGTTCTCACCGTGGGATCTGGGTGTTACCCCAGGATGTTGTACCGACCCAGAGGGACCCGGGAGCGATGAACTCACAGCTCCCTGGCCCTGTGTTATCGGTCTGGACTGCAAGGCTTCCAGTATCTTAGCAGACCCTCTGTCCATAGACTGAGTCCTGGAATGTGAAAGCTATTCAGAGATTTGCTGATTCCATCATGCAAACTCTGTCGCTGTCATCTGTGCAGTGCCCGTAATATAGCCGCACAAGAGGTACCGGTTGTAAAATAAGCCAGTGCCTTGGCACCCTTACTCTTTAAGAGCAGACAACAGCATGTCGTCCGCAGAGTAATCTGTGAGGGTATACAGCCAAAAGCAAATAATGCTGCCGAACAGTGAGATCATATACCATATAAATAAACATACATTATATATATATATATATATATATATATATATATTATATATATATATATATATACACTGCGGCACCAAGGGGGGGACAGCACCTGAAAAACTGGTGCCCCCCAGTGCTCAGTGAGGGGGAAGGAGGATACCAACGTATGCTCCAGCCCTCCCTGCCGACGTCCAGTCGGCCGTCCCGTCGTTACCCCTGACTGGCAGGCCCGAGAACTGGAGTATATGGCACTAGGCCGTAAGAGCCGGGGACTAAACTTAAAAACGCGGCCGGCAAACATGGCGCGGTCGGCGCGGTAGTCCCAGTCTCGCAAACCAGTCAGCAACCGCTGCGGCGTTTGTAACACAGATGCTGCATGCACCGTCCCTCAGGGGACACAGAGTACGTTATGATGCAGGGCTCTGTCCCTGTGGTCACAAAAGTGCGGGAATCTGGTGGCCTATAGTGATCAGTGAGGGGGGGCGGAGGACAGCGAGGTGCGCTCCAGCCCTCACTGTCGGCATCATACCGACCGTCCCGCCTTTCTCCCTGACTGGCAGGCTCAGGAGCGGGAGTTTAACACACTAGGCCGCAAAAGCCGGGGACTAAAGTAAAAAACCGCGGCCGGCCAACAGGCACGGTCGGCGCGGTAGTCCCAGACAAAAAGAAGGGAATTTTGTTTACTTACCGTAAATTCCTTTTCTTCTAGCTCCTATTGGGAGACCCAGACAATTGGGTGTATAGCTTCTGCCTCCGGAGGCCACACAAAGTATTACACTTTAAAAAGTGTAACCCCTCCCCTCTGCTATACACCCTCCCGTGCATCACGGGCTCATCAGTTTTGGTGCCAAAGCAGGAAGGAGGAAACTTATAAATTGGTCTAAGGTAAATTCAATCCGAAGGATGTTCGGAGAACTGAAACCATGAACCAAAAGAACAATTCAACATGAACAACATGTGTACACAAAAGAACAACAGCCCGAAGGGAACAGGGGCGGGAGCTGGGTCTCCCAATAGGAGCTAGAAGAAAAGGAATTTACGGTAAGTAAACAAAATTCCCTTCTTCTTTGTCGCTCCATTGGGAGACCCAGACAATTGGGATGTCCAAAAGCAATCCCTGGGTGGGTAAAAGAATACCTCGATAAAAAGAGCCGAAAAACGGCCCCCTCTTACAGGTGGGCAACTGCCGCCTGAAGGAGTCGCCTACCTAGGCTGGCATCTGCCGAATCATCGGCATGCACCTGATAGTGTTTCGTGAAAGTGTGCAGACTCGACCAGGTAGCCGCCTGACACACCTGCCGAGCCGTAGCCTGGTGTCGCAATGCCCAGGACACAGACGGCTCTGGTAGAATGGGCCTTCAGCCCTGCAGGAATCGGAAGCCTAAAAGAACGGTAGGCTTCAAGAATCGGTTCCTTGATCCACCGAGCCAAGGTTGACTTGAAAACCTGAAATCCCTTACTCTGGCCCGCGATAAGGACAAGAGCGCATCAAACCGGCGCAGGGGCGCCGTGCGAGAAATGTAGAGCCGGAGTGCTCTCACCAGATCTAATAAATGCAAATCCTTTTCACATTGGTGAACTGGATGCGGACCCAAAGAGGGTAAGACGATATCCTGATTGAGATGAAACGGGGATACCTTAGGGAGAAAGTCCGGGACCGGACGTAGAACCACCCTATCCTGGTGAAACACCAGGAAGGGGGCTTTGCATGACAGCGCTGCTAGCTGAGACACTCTTCTGAGTGATGTGACTGCCACTAGGAAGGCCACCCTTTGCGAAAGGCGAGATAGAGAGATCCCGCATCGGCTCGAAAAGTGGCTTCTGAAGAGTCGTCAGCACCCTGTTAAGATTCGAGGGTGTTAACGGACGCTTGTAAGGTGGGACCGGAAAGCGCCGATACTTGTCCCTTGAGAGAGCCGAGAGACAAGCCCTTGTCCATTCCGGATTGAATGAAAGAAAGAAAAGTGGGCAAGGCAAACGGCCAGGGAGTAAAACCCTGATCAGAGCACCAGGATAAGAAGATCCTCCAAGTCCTGTGATAGATCTTGGCGGACGTTGGTTTTCTGGCCTGTCTCATGGTGGCAATGACATCTGGAGAAATCCCTGATGACGCTAGGAGCCAGGATTCAATGGCCACACAGTCAGGTTTAGAGCCGCAGAATTCAGAAGGAAATATGGCCCTTGAGGCAGCAAGTCTAGTCGGTCTGGGAGTGTCCACGGTTGACCCACCGTGAAGTGCCACAGATCCGGGTACCACGATCACCTCGGCCAGTCTGGAGCGACGAGGATGGCGCGGCGACAGTCTGACCTGATCTTGCGTAACACTCTGGGCAGTAGCGCCAGAGGAGGAAATACATAAGGCAGTCGAAACTGCGACCAGTCGTGAACTAGCGCGTCTGCCGCCAGAGCTCTGTGATCCTTGGACCGAGCCAAGAATGCCGGGACTTTGTTGTTGTGCCGAGACGCCATTAGATCGACGTCCGGCGTTCCCCAGCGGCAACAGATCTCTAGAAACACGTCCGTTGAAGAGACCATTCCCCTGCGTCCATGCCCTGGCGACTGAGAAAATCTGCTTCCCAGTTTTCTACGCCCGGGATGTGAACTGCGGAGATGGTGGAGGCTGTGGCTTCCGCCCACAGCCGAATCCGCCGAACTGCTCGGAAGGCTTGACGACTGCGTGTGCCGCCCTGGTGGTTGATGTACGCAACCGCCGTGGCGTTGTCAGACTGTATGCGGATCTGCCTGCCCTCCAGCCACCGCTGGAACACCTTTAGGGCTAGATCCACTGCCCTTATCTCCAGAACATTGATCTGAAGGGAGGACTCTGTCGGAGTCCAGGTTCCCTGAGCCGAGTGGTTGAGGAAGACCGCTCCCCACCCTGACAGACTCGCGTCCGTCGTGACCACAGCCCCGGCTGGGGGCCGGAAGGATTTTTCCTTCGCCCAGGAAGTGGAAAGAAGACACCACTGAAGAGAGGTTTTGCTGCAAGGGAAAGAGACGTTCTTGTCTAGGGACGTCGACCTCCTGTCCCATTTGCGGTGTCCGAGAGAATCGGACGCAGACGAAACTGCGCAAGGGAACTGCCTCCCTTGCTGCCACCATCTTCCTTAGAAAGTGCATGAGGCGCCTTCAAGGGGTGACTGGGCCCGAAGGAGAGATTGCACCCCTGTCTGTAGTGAACGCTGACTATGCAGCGGAAGCTTCACTATCGCTGAGAGAGTATGAAACTCCATCCCGAGGCAAGTCAGTGATTGGGTCGGTGTCAGTTTTGACCTTGGAAATTTGATGATCCACCCGAACCCCTGGAGAGTCTCCAGAGCAATGGTCAGGTTGTGTTGACATGCCACCCAGGAGGGTGTCTTGACTAGAAGATCGTCTAGGTAAGTGATCACCGAGTGGCCCTGAGAGTGTAGGACCGCCACCACTGCTGCCATGACCTTGGTGAAGACCCGTGGGGCTGTCGCCAGGCCGAATGGCAGTGCCACGAACTGAAGGTGTTCGTCCCTGATGGCGAAACGCAGAAAGCGTTGAAGCTCGGGTGCGATCGGCACATGGAGATAAGCATCCTTGATGTCAATTGATGCTAGGAAGTCTCCTTGTGACATCGAGGCTTCAGAGTGTTCACCGCCTGAAAAAGTGCATCGGCTCGCTCGGGGGGCGGAGATGTTTTGAAGAAACGAGTCGGAGGACGAGAGCAGAGCTCTATCCTGTAACCGTGAGACAGAATGTCTCTCACCCATCGGTCTTGGACATGTGGCCACCAGGCGTCGCAAAAGCGGGAGAGCCTGCCACCGACCGAGGACGCGGTCTTGGTGAGGCCGAAGTCATGAGGAAGCCGCCTTGTGACTTAGACCGCCATGCAGAAGAGTTCCTCTAGCCCTCCTCTGACCTGTTGGACGTGGAGGAACGGAACTTTGCTGAGGACCGAAATGACCGAAACCTTTGGACTGGGGCAAGGACGAGACCTTTCCCTTGGACTGTCTAGTAACTTCATCCAATTGCTCGCCAAACAAACGGTCGCCAGAAAATGGCAAACCGGTTAAGAACTTCTTGGAAGCAGAGCCTGCCTTCCATTCACGTAGCCACATGGCCCTGCAGACTGCCACCGAATTGGTGGATGCTACCGCTGTACGGCTCGCAGAGTCCAGGAACGGCGTTCATGGCGTAGAACGAAAAAACCTACGCTGAGAAGTGAAGGACACAACCTGCGGGGCAGAGGTATGTGCAACCGCAATAATCTCAGCCAGAGAAGCTGAGATAGCTTGGAGTGCCCTCACGGCTGCGAAGGCTGGAGCAAAAGATGCGACTATGGCTTCATATATGGATTTCATCATAAGCTTTATTTGCCTGTCAGTGGCATTCGTGAGAGATGGACATCTGCCACCAATACTACGGATCTAGCCGCCAGCCTAGAGACTGGAGAATCCACCCTGTGACACTGAGCCCAACCCTTAACAACGTCAGGGGGGAAAAGGGTAACGCGTGTCATTAAGGCGCTTAGTAAGCGCTTGTCCGTAAAGTTCTGTGCTTCTGGACGGCCCCTCTGGAGTTAGAGTGATCGAAACACGCACTCCTGATGAATTCGGGGAAGGTTCCCAGCGGGCCCGCTTAGCCTATTAGAGGCCGCGGTCCGTGACGGAGTTCTCACCGTGGGATCTGGGTGTTACCCCAGGAGCCCCTTGTTGTACCGACCCAGAGGGACCCAGGAGCGATGAACTCACAGCTCCCTGGCCCTGTGTTATCGGTCTGGACTGCAAGGCTTCCAGTATCTTAGCAGACCCTCTGTCCATAGACTGAGTCCTGGAATGTGAAAGCTACTCAGAGATTTGCTGATTCCAACATGCAAACTCTGTCCCTGTCATCTGTGCAGTGGAAACCGGCGGTACCACCTGGCCGAGGGTCCCACCAGTGCCGGAGGCTCCGGCTGAGTGAGTGCCCTCGGGGCCAAGCATTGTACACAATGAGGGTATGTGGACCCTGCCTGTAATATAGCCGCACAAGAGGTACAGGTTGTAAAATAAGCCAGTGCCTTGGCACCCTTACTCTTTAAGAGCAGACAACAGCATGTCGTCCGCAGAGTAATCAGTGAGGGTATACAGCCAAAAGCAAATAATGCTGCCGAACAGTGAGATCATATACCATATAAATAAACATATATATATACACTGCGGCACCAAGGGGGGTCAGCACCTGAAAACTGGTGCCCCACAGTGCTCAGTGAGGGGGAAGGAGGATACCAACGTATGCTCCAGCCCTCCCTGCCGACGTCCAGTCGGCCGTCCCGTCGTTACCCCTGACTGGCAGGCCCGAGAACGGGAGTATATGGTACTAGGCCGCAAGAGCCGGGGACTAAATTTAAAAACGCGGCCGGCAAACATGGCGCGGTCGGCGCGGTAGTCCCAGTCTCACAAACCACTCAGCAACCGCTGCGGCATTTGTAACACAGATGCTGCATGCACCGTCCCTCAGGGGACACAGAGTACCTTATGATGCAGGGCTCTGTCCCTGATGATGTCCAGTCTCCTGTCCGTCAGAATCCGCCAGGGGCTGCGGATGGAGCCCGGTCCCAGTGCATGGCGACCGGTTAGGATCCCCCTCTCCCAGAGCAGTGGAGCAGATTCTGAGATCCTCCACCGGCAGAATTATAACAATGGCTGCCGGCTTTCCGAGGGGAGGAGAGAGCCGTGGGCGGAACCGCAAAAGTGCGGGAACCTGGTGGCCCATAGTGATCAGTGAGGGGGGCGGAGGACAGCGAAGTGTGCTCCAGCCCTCACTGTCGGCATCATACCGACCGTCCCGCCTTTCTCCCTGACTGGCAGGCTCAGGGGCGGGAGTTTAACACACTAGGCCGCAAAAGCCGGGGACTAAAGTAAAAACCGCGGCCGGCAAACAGGCACGGTCGGCGCGGTAGTCCCAGACAAAAAATCCACACCGCAGTCGCAGCTGCGTCTGAGGCCAAGGTGCTTCATGCACCGTCCCAACGGAGACACAGAGTACCTGTAGATGCAGGGCCATGTCCCTGACGATACTCCGTCTCCTGTCCGGCAGATTCCCCCAGGGGCTGCGGAGGGAGCCCGGTCCCAGTGGCTGGATGACCGGTTAGGATCCCACTTCCCCAGAGCCCCTAAGGGATGGGGAAGGAAAACGGCATGTGGCTCCTGCCTGTGTGCCCGCAATGGGTACCTCAACCTTAACAGCACCGCCGACTCAGTGGGGTGAGAAGGGAGCATGCCGGGGGCCCTGTTAGGGGCCCTCTTTTCTTCCATCCGATATAATCAGCAGCTGCTGCTGACTAAATTGTGGAGCTTGCGTGCATGTGTGCCTCCTTCAACACAAAGCATAAAACTGATGAGCCCGTGATGCACGGGAGGGTGTATAGCAGAGGGGAGGGGTTACACTTTTTAAAGTGTAATACTTTGTGTGGCCTCCGGAGGCAGAAGCTATACACCCAATTGTCTGGGTCTCCCAATGGAGCGACAAAGAAATCCACACCGCAGTCGCAGCTGCGTCTGAGGCCAAGGTGCTTCATGCCCCGTCCCAACGGGGACACAGAGTACCTGTAGATGCAGGGCCATGTCCCTGACGATACTCCGTCTCCTGTCCGGCAGATTCCCCCAGGGGCTGCGGATGTGGCTTGTTGTCACCAGATTCCCTGCCCCGGGTCTCCCTCAGCTGCAGCCAGAAGTTGCTGAAAACATGGCTGACGGCGTTCTCTGAGGAGGAGGGAGGCGTGGGCGTAGTCCCAAAAAGTGCGGGAATCTGGTGCCCCAGCGTGGGTAGTGAGGGGGCGGAGGACAGCTCAGTGTACTCCAGCCCTCACTGTCGGCGTCATACCGACCGTCCCGCCCTTTTCCCTGACTGGCAGGCCTGGGGGCGGGAGAATCCCATACTAGGCCGCAAAAGCCGGGGACTAAAGTTAAAACCGCGGCCGGCCGGCAGTGCACGGTCGGCGCGGTAGTCCCGGACCCATACCCACGCCGCAGTCGCTGCAGCGTCTGGGCCCAAGGTGCTTTATGCGCCGTCCCAACAGGGACACAGAGTACCTGTGGATGCAGGGCCATGTCCCTGACGATACTCCGTCTCCTGTCCGGCAGATTCCCCCAGGGGCTGCGGAGGGAGACCGGTCCCAGTGTCTGGATGACCGGATAGGATCCCACTTCCCCAGAGCCCCTAAGGGATGGGGAAGGAAAACAGCATGTGGCTCCAGCCTTTGTACCCGCAATGGGTACCTCAACCTTAACAGCACCGCCGACTCAGAGTGGGGTGAGAAGGGAGCATGCTGGGGGCCCTGTTATGGGCCCTCTTTTCTTCCATCCGATATAGTCAGCAGCTGCTGCTGACTAAAACGTGGAGCTTGCGTGCATGTATGCCTCCTTCCACACAAAGTATAAAACTGAGGAGCCCGTGATGCACGGGAGGGTGTATAGCAGAGGGGAGGGGTTACACTTTTTAAAGTGTAATACTTTGTGTGGCCTCCGGAGGCAGAAGCTATACACCCGATTGTCTGGGTCTCCCAATGGAGCGACAAAGAAACTGCAATTGGCACATGCAGATAGGCATCTCTGATGTCGATGGATGCCAGGAAATCCCCTTGGGTCATTGAGGCAATGACTGATCGCAGAGACTCCATGCGAAAATGCCGCACCTGAACATGCTTGTTGAGAAGCTTGAGATCCAGGATGGGCCGGAAGGAACCGTCCTTTTTGGGGACTAGGAAGAGATTTGAGTAAAAACCTCTGAACTGTTCCCTGGCGGGAACCGGTACAATTACTCCGTTGGCCTGCAAGGATGCCACGGCCTGTGAGAAGGCGGCGGCCTTGGAGCAGGGGGGAGTTGACAGAAAGAATCTGTTTGGCGGGCTGGAAGAGAACTCTATCCTGTAGCCGTGGGAGATGATATCCCGCACCCACTGATCGGAGACGTGTTGAAACCACACGTCACCAAAGTGGGAGAGCCTGCCACCGACCAAGGACGTTGCTGGCTTGGCCAGATAGTCAAGAGGAGGCTGCCTTGGTGGCAGCAGCTCCTGCGGACCTTTGTGGACGCGGCTTCTTGCGCCAGGTGGGCTTCTGGTCCTTGGCTGAGTTAGTGGACGAGGCCGAGGGCTTAGAGGACGACCAGTTAGAGGAACGAAAGGAACGAAACCTCGACTGGTTCCTGCCCTGGACAGGTTTCCTGGTTTTAGTCTGTGGCAAGGAAGTACTCTTCCCGCCAGTAGCCTCCTTAATTATTTCATCCAGTTGTTCACCGAACAGCCTGGACCCAGCAAATGGGAGCCCAGCAAGGTACTTCTTTGAGGAAGCATCTGCCTTCCACTCTCGAAGCCACAAGATCCTGCGGATAGCGAGGGAATTAGCGGAGGCCACCGCAGTTCGGTAAGAAGCCTCCAGCATGGCAGACATGGCGTAGGCTGAAAAGGCTGAAGCCTGGGAAGTTAAGGCAACCAATTCAGGCATAGAGTCCCTAGTGAGGGAATGCATCTCCTCTAGGGAAGCAGAGATGGCTTTGAGAGCCCACACTGCTGCAAAGGATGTTGAGAACGAGGCCCCTGCCGCCTCATAGACAGACTTGGCCAGGAGGTCAACCTGGCGGTCAGTGGGATCCTTAAGTGAGGTGCCATCGGCCACAGATTCAACTGTCCGGGCTGAGAGTCTAGACACCGGAGGGTCTACCTTTGGTGAGTGAGCCCACTCCTTGACCACCTCTGGTGGAAAAGGAAAACGGTCATCAGAACCACGCTTTGGGAAGCCTTTGTCAGGACAGGCTCTGGGCTTGGACACAGTGGCTTGAAAACTGGAGTGGTTAAAGAACACACTCCTTGTTCTCTTAGGCAAGGTAAACTGGTGCTTTTCTGCCAGAGAGGGTTGCTCCTCTGATACTGGCGGATTGAGGTCCAGTACGGAATTAATGAACGCAATCAAATCACTAACATCCACATCACCCTCGGTCAGATCAATGGGGCACATGGAGGTAGCGTCCGAGCCCCCAGTAAAGACGTCCTGCGAGTCGGCTCGTGAATCGAAGCCGCGGGACGAGGAAGGAGAGGGAGCCCTGCGTCTCCTTTTAGGAGGACGGGGTCTGGGAGCAGATGAAGAATCCTCTGTGAGCTCTGCAGAGCGAGCCGAAGCAGCAGAGGCGCCCTGAGAAGGGGGCTGATGCATGCTCAGCAGAGTCCGGGACAGCTGTCCCATGGAGTCGGCAAAGGACTGGGAGATAGACTTAGAAAACAATTCTACCCAAGCCGGGGGTTCAGCCACCGGGGCCGGAGCAGCCGGAGGGACCACTGGGGAGACTCCAGGCTGAGGCACCACCATGTTAGAGCAGGCATCACAATGTGGATATGTGCTCTGTTCAGGCAGTACGAGCTTACATGCAGTGCATATTGAGTACAGCCTTGCAGCCTTGCTCCTAGTGTGAGACATGCTGCTGAGGTGGAGGCTCTGCAGTAAAGAACACACTCCTTCAGAATGACCCCCAGAGAGTGTATAAGAAAGTCCACAACCAGAGGTTGTGGCTTACCAGACCGTTTTGTGTGCCCTCCGGATCCCACAGCTCGGACCCCCAGACAGGTTGCAGAGATGCAGCATCCAGCGCCGATCAGTGTGAGAACGCTGATAAAATGGCGCCGGAGTGAGGAGGGGGGGGGCGGGGCCTAGTCCAAGAGCGGGAACCGGAGGGCCAAGGAGATATACAGAGGAGGGAAACATCTCCTCAGAGAGGAGTGTCCTCCCCTGTGCTGAACGGCCGGTGGGCGGCGCCGCACTGTCCCTCTGCATGACTGACATGCAGGGGCAGTGAAAACGAAAGTAGGCCGCAGCCGAAGTCGGGGCCTAAATTTTACAATGCAGCCGGCGAGCAGGCACCCTCGGCGCGGTTCTCAGGTGAAAACCAGAGAACCGGCCGGAAATGTCACCAAAGTAACCTGACACACTCTCCCCAACAATAAAGATGCAAACGACCCCCTGCAATAACGTCTCAAATACTTAGCGTGAGACGCAGGGCCAGGTCCCTGAGGGATAAGTGCTCCGTCCGGCAGGGTCCTGAAAGGGCTGCGGATGGAGACCGTTCTCCTGCAAAGCAGTGAGAACCGTGCTGGCTCCCACTTCAAGCCAGAGCCCGAGGGATGGTGAAGGAGCGCGGCATGTAAGGCTCCAGCCTTGAAATCAACCTTAACAACACCGCCGACACAGTGGGGTGAGAAGGGACATGCCGGGGGTCCAGCTTGGACCTGCTTTTCTTCCAACTCTTTAAAATCAAAAATCAGATGAGAATGCATGTGTGGATGTGTGCCTCCTGAACACAAAGCATTGAACTGGCTAGATTTGGTTATCCAGGGGGTGTATATGCTCGGAGGGAGGAGCTACACTTTTTAGTGTAGTACTTTGTGTGTCCTCCGGAGGCAGAAGCTATACACCCATGGTCTGGGTCTCCCATAAGGAACGATGAAGAAAAGGATTTTTCTCAAGAAATTTCTCGAGAGTCTGAAAGTTTACCGCACTTGCGGTCGAAAACCGCATGCGGTTTTGTGCGTTTTTGGTGCGGTTTTCCCCGTAGGTTGGTCCCTGTGGTTTTTTTATGCTGTCACGATCAGTCAATGGGGTAAAATACCGCCGGCACCAGCAGAAAAGAAGGGACATGCACATTCTTTTTCTCAAGAAATTCTGCAGATAGAATGAATAAATGAGAAAAAAAAAAAACAGTGTGCGCACAGCTATTTTTTTTTTTCCATAGGTTTTGCTGGGGAAGGACTGCAGAAAGGTTACAACCAATTTCTGCAGAAATTTCTGCAGCAAAACCGCAAAAAAACAAAACAAGTGTGTGACCAAGGCCTTAGAGCAGTGTTTACAAGCTAGACAGCAGTGGTGGTCGGTCTCCTAGGCAACCAACTGTAAACAATACAAATTTTAATAAGCCGTAAATTGCAAAAGTGCTCGCTTTTACAAGCGCTAGCTGACAATCTCCATCTCCGAAGATGGGAATAACCCCTCGCCTCGCATACTGGCACCGTCTGCAATCCTCTACAGTGCATAGTCGATAATTACGTATACAAATAGTACAGCAGAGGGGTTTTCACCTACAGATTAAACCTCTCTCCCGTCCCTACTTACCGAGAGCTGTTTAGGAAGATTTTCAGCAATGCGTGTAAGCAATGTCCTCGTCGGCTTCTCGGCACAGAGCAGTACGAGGCTGACGTTTCGGTCACCCCGTAAGAGCAATCCTTTAGCCAACACCCCAACGCGCAAAACTCCTTTCAGAGCCCTGAAAAGAAACAAGCAACCAATATTTCGAGTCTCCATTTCTCACCGATAAAATAACAAAAAAAGGAAAGAATGTAGAAGTTATACCCACTTTGAGTCGTACCTCTCCTTCGCGGGGTCTTTCTTCTCTTCGGGCTCTTTCCCCTTAGCCTTGTCCTGTTCAGCCATGGAGTCAGACACAAGTTTCAGTGCTCGTTCTGTGAGGGACACTATTTTCTGGACCGCCTGGAGCTCTTCCTCCGTTGGGTATATAGCAGCGTGCTTGGTCATAACATATCGGTCATCAGACGAGTCGGGTCTGCGCAATGGCTGCAATCATACCAATTCGTAATTAATATCAGATCATTCTATAGGAGAACAGCAAAAAATACTCACAAGTGAAAATAAATAAAAATTGTAGGAGACTGTATAATATAACCCAAAAGACTGATCTTTAAGGCTAAAATATACACTCTTCAGTTTTAATTTTGCAAACGTGTTCCCCTTGCAACTGCAACATCATGCAGAGCTAGTGATCTAGTTTGCAGAAATAGAAAATTGATCAGAAAGAGTAAAGTGAACCAGGATTGCGCGAAAAAAACCCCCGGATTATTGTGTACTCACTGTAAAATCGTTTTCTCTTAGCCATCATTGGGGGACACAGGACCATGGGTGTTATGCTGCCTATCCATAGGAGGACACTAAGTAGATGCAAAAGCATAGCAGCTCCTCCTCTGCAGTATACACCCCCTGGCCGGGCCAGGCAACCTCAGTTTTAGTACACAAGCAGTAGGAGAAAAAAAAAAAAAATGAAGGGAATTTTGTTACTTACCGTAAATTCCTTTTCTTCTAGCTCCTATTGGGAGACCCAGACGATTGGGTGTATAGCACTGCCTCCGGAGGCCACACAAAGCATTACACTAAAAAGTGTAAGGCCCCTCCCCTTCTGGGTATACACCCCCCGTGGGATCACGGGCTGCTCAGTTTTAGTGCTAAAGCAAGAAGGAGGAAAGCCAATAACTGGTTTAAACAAATTCACTCCGAAGTAACATCGGAGAACTGAAAACCATTCAACATGAACAACATGTGTACCCGAAAACAACCAAAAATCCCGAAGGACAACAGGGCGGGTGCTGGGTCTCCCAATAGGAGCTAGAAGAAAAGGAATTTACGGTAAGTAACAAAATTCCCTTCTTCTTCGTCGCTCCATTGGGAGACCCAGACGATTGGGACGTCCAAAAGCTGTCCCTGGGTGGGTAAAGAAATACCTCATGTTAGAGCTGCAAAGACAGCCCTCCCCTACGGGGAGGCAACTGCCGCCTGCAGGACTCTTCTACCTAGGCTGGCGTCCGCCGAAGCATAGGTATGCACCTGAAAATGTTTGGTGAAAGTGTGCAGACTCGACCAGGTAGCTGCCTGGCACACCTGTTGAGCCGTAGCCTGGTGTCGTAATGCCCAGGACGCACCCACGGCTCTGGTTGAGTGGGCCTTCAGCCCTGATGGAACCGGAAGCCCAGCAACACGGTAGGCTTCAAGAATTGGTTCTTTGATCCATCGAGCCAGGGTGGCTTTGGAAGCCTGCGACCCTTTGCGCTTACCAGCGACAAGGACAAAGAGTGCATCCGAGCGGCGTAGGGGCGCCGTGCGGGAAATGTAGATTCTGAGTGCTCTCACCAGATCTAACAAATGTCAATCCTTTTCATACCGATGAACTGGATGCGGATAAAAGGAAGGCAAGGAGATATCCTGATTAAGATGAAAAGAGGATACCACCTTAGTGAGAAACTCCTGAATGGGGCGGAGCACTACCTTGTCCTGGTGGAACACCAGGAAGGGAGCCTTGGATGACAGCGCTGCTAGCTCAGACACTCTCCGAAGAGACGTGACCGCTACCAGAAAGGCCACTTTCTGTGAGAGTCGAGAAAGTGAAACATCCCTCAGAGGCTCGAAGGGCGGCTTCTGGAGAGCAACAAGGACCTTGTTTAGATCCCCCGGATCTAACGGCCGCTTTTACGGAGGGACGATATGACAAACCCCCTGCAGGAACGTGCGCACCTGAGAAAGTCGTGCTAGATGCTTCTGAAAAAACACGGATAGTGCCGAGACGTGCCCTTTAAGGGAGCCGAGCGACAAGCCCTTTTCCAACCCAGATTGCAGGAAGGAAAGAAAGACAGGGAACGCGAATGGCCAGGGTGATACTCCTTGTGCAGAGCACCAGGATAAAAAAGAAATCTTCCACGTTCTGTGGTAGATTTTAGCAGAAGTGGACTTCCTAGCCTGTCTCATGGTGGCCACGACCCCTTGGGATAATCCTGAAGACGCTAGGATCCAGGACTCCATGGCCACACAGTCAGGTTCAGGGCCGCAGAATTCCGATGGAAAAACGGCCCTTGGGACAGTAAGTCTGGTCGGTCTGGTAGTGCCCACGGTCGGCCGACCGTGAGACGCCACAGATCCGGGAACCACGACCACCTCGGCCAGTCTGGGACGACGAGGATGGCGCGGCGGCAATCGGAGCGGAGCTTGCGTAGCACTCTGGGCAACAGTGCCAGAGGTGGAAACACATAGGGTAGCTGTAACTGCGACCAATCCTGAACTAAGGCGCCTGCCGCCAGAGCTCTTTGCTCGTGAGACCGCGCCATGAAAATCGGGACCTTGTTGTTGTGCCGAGACGCCATTAGGTCGACGTCCGGCATCCCCCAGCGGCTACAGCTTTCCTGACACCCTTCTGGGTGCAGAGGCCATTCCCCTGCGTCAATGCCCTGGCGACTGAGGAAGTCTGCTTCCCAATTTTCTACGCCCGGGATGTGAACTGCGGATATGGTGGATGCTCTGTCTTCCACCCCCATCAGAATCCGCCGGATCGCCTGGTAGGCTTGGCGATGCGTGTTCCGCCTTGGTGGGTGATGTATGCCACCGCTGTGGAATTGTCCGACTGAATTCGGATCTGTTTTCCTTCCAGCCACTGCTGGACGGCTTGCAGGGCAAGATACACTGCCCAGATTTCCAGAACATTGATCTGAAGGATGGACTCCTCTGAAGAGAGTCCTTGACCGTCTGAGAAGGGAGACGTTCCTGTCTAGGGACGTCGACTCCCCAACCCATTGGCAAAGCATGTCCTATTGAAGTGGACGCAGATGAAAACTGCGCGAAAGTGACTGCCTCTGCATGAGGCGTCCTAAGGGGTGTGACTGGCCTTGAAGGAGAGACTGCACCCCCGCCTGTAGTGAACGCTGCTTGTCCAGCGGAAGCTTCACTTCGCTGAGGGAGTGTGAAACTCCCTGCCCCGATATGTCCGCGATTGGGTCGGTGCCCGATTTAACCTTGAAAAGTTGATGATCCACCCGAAACTCTGGAGAGTCTCCAGCGCCACGTTCAGGCTGTGTTGGCATGCCTCTTGAGAGGGTGCCTTGACAAGTGGATCGTCCCAGTAAGGATCACAGAGTGACCCTGAGAGTGCCGGACTGCTCCCACTGCTGCCTTGAACTTGGTGAAAACCCGTAGGGCTGTCGCCAGACCAAAGGGCAGGGCTACGAACTGAAGATACTCGTCTTCAATAACGAAACGTGGCAAACGCTGGTGCTCTGGAGCAATCGGCACGTGGGGATAAGCATCCAGATGTCTATTGATGCTAGGAAATCTCCTTGAGATATTGAGGCAATGACGGAGCGGAGGGTTTCACCCGGAACCGTCTGGCCTTCACGTGCTTGGTGAGCAGTTTTAGGTCCAGAACGGAACGGAAAGAGCCATCCTTTTTTGGCACCCCAATCAGATTGGAGGAAAAACCGTGTCTTGTTCCTGAAGAGGAACAGGGATTACCACTCCTTCTCGGGTTCTGAAGAATCGAGCCGGAGGACGAGAACAGAACTCCATCCTGTACACTGGAGACACAATGTCTCTCACCCACCGGTCTGTGACCTGTGGCAGCTAAATGTCGCCAAGCGGGAGAGTCTGCCACCAACCGCGGATGCGGAGAGAAAGAGTTGAAAGTCATGAGGAGACCGCCTCGGTAGCGGTTCCTCCGGCTGCCTTCCTTGGGCGTGATTGAGCCCGACCGGAATCTGAGCCCCTCTGAGCCTTTTGAGCCCTTTTGGACGAGGACAATTGGGACCTGCCCGAGCCTGGGAAGGACCGAAACCTCGACTGTCCCTCCAGGACAGCATTAATAGGGTAAGTCGCAATGCAGACATTGCGAGGTTAAGGACACCACCTGCGGCACAGATGTACATGTGCTTAAGACCAGCTGCGCAAGACCAGCTGAAAAGCTTAGAGTGCCCATACGGCTGCGAATGCCGGAGCAACCGACCCGCTGATAGCTTCACAGACAGATTTCAACCAGAGGTCCATCTGTCTGTCAATGGCATCTTTAAGTGAAGTCCCATCTCCACTGCAACTATGGATCTAGCCGCAAGCCTGGAGGTTGGGGGATCCACCTTTGGACCCTGGGTCTAGCGCTTGACCCCGTCAGGGGGAAAGGGATAACGTGTATCCTTAATACGTTTGGAGAAACGCTTATCTGGTAAGCGTGGTGTTTCTGAACTGCTTCTCTGAAGTCAGCGTGGCCAGAAAAGTACTCAATATACGCATGAGATACTGAAAAAGGATTTCTCCTGCTGTGAAGCTGACTCCTCCACTGGGGGAGCTGAGGGAGAAATATCCAACATTCCATTGATGGACGCTATAAGATCATTCACTATGGCGTCACCATCCGGTGTATCCGGATTGAGAGCGGTGTCAGGATCAAAACCCTGATCAGCTACGTCTGCCTCATCATACAGAGAGCCCTCCAGTGATGAAGCCAAGTGCCGCACCCAGCGAGCCAGCTTAGGCTGTCTGGGACTGTGTCCGTGTCAGAGCCTTCACCCTGGAATGCCTGAGACCCCCCCCGGAGCACTGATTATGTTCCAAATGAGGGTGGCCCGGGAGCATTAAATCAAGATTGCCCATGGCCTGTCTGGACTGCAAAGTCTCTATCCCAGGACAACCTATCAGCCGAAACTGCAACTCCGTCCCTGTCCCTGGACAGGGTTCACAGGTGGTTCCTTTGGCCACCTCTAGTAGAGACCCCGGCTGACCCAGTGCTACAGGGTAGCATTGCCCACAATGGGGGTCAGTGTAACCTGCCGGTGGAACAGTATCACGTGCAGTAAAAACAGCATAGAACGCCTGTGTTGCATTTTTGCTGCTGTATTCTAGCCATCTAGGAGACTATAGCAAAGAATAGCGACCGTACAGTGCAATGTATAGCATACAAGCATAAGTACAAATGAACACTTCAGCACATGCAATACAAGCAGCATAATGCTTTTTTGCTGCTGTTGTCCAGCCATCCAGGAGAATATAGCCAAGATTAGCGACCGTATAGTGCAATGTATAGCATACAAGCATAAGTACAAATGAACACTTCAGCACATGCAATACAAGCAGCATGGAAAGCCTGTGCCTTGGCACCCTTGCTTTTTTGCTGCTGTTGTCCAGCCATCTAGGATAGTATATAGCCAAGAATAGCGACCGTACAGTGCAATGTATAGCATACAAGCATAAGTACAAATGAACACTTCAGCACATGCAGTACAAGCAGCCTAGAAAGCCTGTGCCTTAGCACCCTTGCTTTTTTGCTGCTGTTATCTCGCCATCTAGGAGGGGCATATAGCCAAAAATAGCGACCTACAGTGCAGTGTATAGCATACAGGCATAAAATACAAATGGACACTTCGGTATTTAGTGGGGTCAGCACTTCAGGTGCTGCTTACCGCCCGCCTATAACGCGGGTGTGTGGTCGCCAGAGCCCTGTGACTGGTTGCCCAGAGCTTGTCTCCGTTCCCCAGCTCGGACTGCGTGCAGGAATGGCTGCCGGCGTCCTGTGAAGAGGGGCGGGCCGTGGGCGTGCCCCAGACAAGAGCGGGAAACTGGCTTCCCACTGTGTCCAGTGAGGGGGCTGGAGAATGCAAAGCAGACTCCAGCCCTCGGCGCTGACTGTCTGTACAGCGTCCCGCCTCTCCCCTGACTGGCAGGGCTGGGGGCGGGAACGAAACGAAAACTAGGCCGCAAAGCCGGGGACTCGAGTAATAAGCGCGGCCGTCCTTGTGCACGGCCAGCGCGGAAGTCCCCGGCGCACCACAAGTCCCAGCCGCGCCACAGTGTAAAAAACACTCAGCAGCGGCCGGCGCGGCAGTTCCCAACACATAAATTCACTCAGCAAAGCTGCAGTGAATAATAGCACGAGCGCTCCGCGCTGTTGCCCCCGGCGCACTAACACTCCCAGCAATGCTGGTGTGTGTGTGCGCGATGTGTACGGGGACACAGAGTACCTTGATGTAGCAGGGCCCTGTCCCTGACGATACTCAGCTCCATATCCAGCAGGTTCTCTGGGTCTGTGGATGGAGCCCGGTCTCAGTGCCTGGAGACCGGTAAGATCCCACTTCCCTCAGAGCCCTCAGGGGGATGGGGAAGGAAAACAGCATGTGGGCTCCAGCCTCCGTACCCGCAATGGGTACCTCAACCTTAACAAACACCCGACAAAAGTGGGGTGAGAAGGGAGCATGCTGGGGGCCCCATATGGGCCCACTTTTCTTCTAACCGACATAGTCAGCAGCTGCTGCTGACTAAAAACAGTGGAGCTATGCGTGGATGTCTGACCTCCTTCGCACAAAGCTTGAAAACTGAGCAGCCCGTGATCCCACGGGGGGTGTATACCCAGAAGGGGAGGGGCCTTACACTTTTTAGTGTAATGCTTTGTGTGGCCTCCGGAGGCAGTGCTATACACCCAATCGTCTGGGTCTCCCAATGGAGCGACGAAGAAAGTAAGAACTTATCTCAACAGAGGAACATGAGAAAAGAAGAGTCATAACCAAATAAGGTACTGAGAGAACCAAGGCCCAACAGGGCAACAGGGTGGGTGCTGTGTCCCCCCAATGATGGCGAAGAGAAAACTATTTTACGGTGAGTACACAAAAATCAGTTTTTCTCTGACGCCTCATTGGGGGACACCGGACCATGAGACGTCCTAAAGCAGTCCATGGGTGGGAAAAATAAAAAGACAACGCAACCCAAGGACTAGGAACCAGTCCCAGACAGCCTGGAGCACCTACTGAGAGAGGTGCTCTACTCCCGTTTGCAGAATTTTTCTACCCAGATTTGCCTCAGCTGAAACCTGGGTATGGACTCTGTAATGCTTTGAAAACGTATGTAGGCTAGACCAGGTCGAAGCCTTACACACCTGTTCCACTGAAGCCTGATGCCGAATGGCCCACGAGGCACCAACTGCTCGCGTGGAATGAGCCCGCAGCCCACTAGGAATGGCCTTGAATTGCAGGCGGTAGACTTCCTGGATCGCAGAGCGAATCCAGCGAGCCAGCGTCGCTTTTGAAGCTGCCTGTCCCTTTTTAGGCCCCTCAGGAATGACGAACAAAGAGTCAGTTTTCCTAAAGGGGGCTGTCCTGGATATGTAATATCTGAGAGCTCTGACGAGGTCTAACGAATGCAGAGACCTTTACACCCTATGAACCGGGTGTGGACAAAAAGGAAGGCAGAACAATGTCCTCGTTCAAATGAAACGGGGTAGGAACCTTTGGAAGAAAATCCGGAAGGGGGCGCAGAACCACCTTGTCCTGGTGAAAGATCAGAAAAGGCTCGCGGCAAGAGAGTGCTGCCAGCTCCGAAACCCGTCTGATGGACGTAATTGCCACCAGGAATGTTACCTTCCAGGACAGAAGAGCAAGGGAGGATTCCTTGAGAGGTTCAAAGGGAGACCTCTGGAGACCATCCAGAACGAGATTGAGGTCCCATGGGTCCAGCGGCCGTTTGTACGGGGGAACTAGATGGGAAACGCCCTGGAGGAAGGTCTTGACTTGCGGTTTTTGAGCCAGGCGGCATTGGTAGAAGATTGAGAGCACTGAGATCTGCCCTTTAAGGGAACTGAGAGCCAACCCCGCTCGCAAGCCAGACTGTAGAAGAAGGGAATTTTGTTACTTACCGTAAATTCCTTTTCTTCTAGCTCTTATTGGGAGACCCAGACGATTGGGGTATAGCTACTGCCCTCTGGAGGCCACACAAAGCACTACATTAAAAGTGCAAGGCCCCTCCCCCTCTGGCTATACCCCCCCCCGTGGTATCACGGGTTCTCCAGTTTTAGTGCCAAAGCAAGAAGGAGGAAGCCAATAACTGGTTTAAACAAATTAACTCCGAATAACATCGGAGAACTGAAAAACCGTTCAACATGAACAACATGTGTACCCGCAAACAACAAAAAAACATCCCGAAGGACAACAGGGCGGGTGCTGGGTCTCCCAATAAGAGCTAGAAGAAAAGGAATTTACGGTAAGTAACAAAATTCCCTTCTTCTTCAGCGCTCTATTGGGAGACCCAGACGATTGGGACGTCCAAAAGCTGTCCCTGGGTGGGTAAAGAAATACCTCATGTTAGAGCTGCAAAACAGCCCTCCCCTACGGGGGTGTCACTGCCGCCTGCAGGACTCTTCTACCTAAGCTGGCATCCGCCGAAGCATAGGTATGCACCTGATAATGCTTGGTGAAAGTGTGCAGACTGGACCAGGTAGCTGCCTGGCACACCTGTTGAGCCGAAGCCTGGTGACGTAATGCCCAGGACGCACCCACGGCTCTGGTTGAGTGGGCTTTTAGCCCTGAAGGAACCGGAAGCCCCGCAGAACGGTAGGCCTCTAGAATTGGTTCTTTGATCCATCGAGCCAGGGTGGCTTTAGAAGCCTGCAACCCCTTGCGCGGACCAGCGACAAGGACAAAAAGTGCATCGGCACGGCGCATGGGCGCCGTGCGGGAAATGTAGATTCTGAGTGCTCTCACCAGATCTAGCAAACGTAAGTCCTTTTCATACCGGTGAACCGGATGAGGACAAAAAGAAGGCAAGGATATATCCTGATTAAGATGAAAAGAGGATACGACCTTAGGGAGAAACTCCGGAATAGGGCGCAGCACTACCTTGTCCTGGTGGAACACCAGGAAGGGAGCCTTGGATGACAGAGCTGCCAGCTCAGACACTCGCCGAAGCGATGTGATCGCAACAAGAAACGCCACTTTCTGTGACAGCCGAGAAAAGGAAACTTCCTTCAGAGGCTCGAAGGGCGGCTTCTGGAGAGTAACTAGTACTCTGCTATTCCATGTATTCCCCTTCCATAGTCACTGGTGTGCATACCTTATCTCCCCATAGTGATGTTTTTTAGGTTTTTTGCACCCAGTTCAGACATAGAATGGAGTTCCAAACGTTATTCCTTAATGTTAGTAGTTTTTTCGTTTGTGAACCCTCCCCATACACACCTATTGCCAATCCACATTATACGCATATATAGCCTGGGTCTCAGCGTCCCATACACGGTAAGTTTTTTAACTGCATGAGAGGACACACACAAGCTAGGGACCCCAACGTAGAGAAATACTTTGGCGTAGTGTTGGGGCTCTTCTGCATTGATCAATTCAGTAGCTAAATTTCTCTTTATTCATATATTCATGGCAGTAATGCAGGTTCCATTTTTCACATTTCATTCTAACAAATAGCTATTGAATTTTTCATGTCAGTATTCACACAGCAGTTTCTGCTATTCCATGTATTCCCCTTCCATAGTCACTGGTGTGCATACCTTATCTCCCCATAGTGATGTTTTTTAGGTTTTTTGCACCCAGTTCAGACATAGAATGGAGTTCCAAACGTTATTCCTTAATGTTAGTAGTTTTTTCGTTTGTGAACCCTCCCCATACACACCTATTGCCAATCCACATTATACGCATATATAGCCTGGGTCTCAGCGTCCCATACACGGTAAGTTTTTTAACTGCATGAGAGGACACACACAAGCTAGGGACCCCAACGTAGAGAAATACTTTGGCGTAGTGTTGGGGCTCTTCTGCATTGATCAATTCAGTAGCTAAATTTCTCTTTATTCATATATTCATGGCAGTAATGCAGGTTCCATTTTTCACATTTCATTCTAACAAATAGCTATTGAATTTTTCATGTCAGTATTCACACAGCAGTTTCTGCTATTCCATGTATTCCCCTTCCATAGTCACTGGTGTGCATACCTTATCTCCCCATAGTGATGTTTTTTAGGTTTTTTGCACCCAGTTCAGACATAGAATGGAGTTCCAAACGTTATTCCTTAATGTTAGTAGTTTTTTCGTTTGTGAACCCTCCCCATACACACCTATTGCCAATCCACATTATACGCATATATAGCCTGGGTCTCAGCGTCCCATACACGGTAAGTTTTTTAACTGCATGAGAGGACACACACAAGCTAGGGACCCCAACGTAGAGAAATACTTTGGCGTAGTGTTGGGGCTCTTCTGCATTGATCAATTCAGTAGCTAAATTTCTCTTTATTCATATATTCATGGCAGTAATGCAGGTTCCATTTTTCACATTTCATTCTAACAAATAGCTATTGAATTTTTCATGTCAGTATTCACACAGCAGTTTCTGCTATTCCATGTATTCCCCTTCCATAGTCACTGGTGTGCATACCTTATCTCCCCATAGTGATGTTTTTTAGGTTTTTTGCACCCAGTTCAGACATAGAATGGAGTTCCAAACGTTATTCCTTAATGTTAGTAGTTTTTTCGTTTGTGAACCCTCCCCATACACACCTATTGCCAATCCACATTATACGCATATATAGCCTGGGTCTCAGCGTCCCATACACGGTAAGTTTTTTAACTGCATGAGAGGACACACACAAGCTAGGGACCCCAACGTAGAGAAATACTTTGGCGTAGTGTTGGGGCTCTTCTGCATTGATCAATTCAGTAGCTAAATTTCTCTTTATTCATATATTCATGGCAGTAATGCAGGTTCCATTTTTCACATTTCATTCTAACAAATAGCTATTGAATTTTTCATGTCAGTATTCACACAGCAGTTTCTGCTATTCCATGTATTCCCCTTCCATAGTCACTGGTGTGCATACCTTATCTCCCCATAGTGATGTTTTTTAGGTTTTTTGCACCCAGTTCAGACATAGAATGGAGTTCCAAACGTTATTCCTTAATGTTAGTAGTTTTTTCGTTTGTGAACCCTCCCCATACACACCTATTGCCAATCCACATTATACGCATATATAGCCTGGGTCTCAGCGTCCCATACACGGTAAGTTTTTTAACTGCATGAGAGGACACACACAAGCTAGGGACCCCAACGTAGAGAAATACTTTGGCGTAGTGTTGGGGCTCTTCTGCATTGATCAATTCAGTAGCTAAATTTCTCTTTATTCATATATTCATGGCAGTAATGCAGGTTCCATTTTTCACATTTCATTCTAACAAATAGCTATTGAATTTTTCATGTCAGTATTCACACAGCAGTTTCTGCTATTCCATGTATTCCCCTTCCATAGTCACTGGTGTGCATACCTTATCTCCCCATAGTGATGTTTTTTAGGTTTTTTGCACCCAGTTCAGACATAGAATGGAGTTCCAAACGTTATTCCTTAATGTCAATGGCCACACAGTCAGGTTCAGGGCCGCAGAATTCTGATGGAAAAACGGCCCTTGGGACAGTAAGTCTGGTCGGTCTGGCAGTGACCACGGTCGACCGATCGTGAGATGCCACAGATCCGGATACCACGACCTCCTCGGCCAGTCTGGAGCGACGAGTATGATGCGGCTGCACTCGGATCTGATCTTGCGTAGCACTCTGGGCAAGAGCGCCAGAGGCGGAAACACGTATGGGAGCTGAAACTGCGACCAATCTTGAACCAAGGCGTCTGCCGCCAGAGCTCTTTGATCGCGCGACCTCGCCATGAATGCCGGGACCTTGTTGTTGTGCCGGGATGCCATTAGGTCGACGTCCGGCACTCCCCAGCGGCGACAGATTTCCTGAAACACGTCCGGGTGAAGGGACCATTCCCCTGCGTCCATGCCCTGGCGACTGAGGAAGTCTGCTTCCCAGTTTTCTACGCCTGGAATGTGAACCGCGGATATGGTGGATGCTCTGTCCTCCACCCACATTAGAATGCGCCGGACTTCTTGGAAGGCTTGCCGACTGCGCGTCCCTCCTTGGTGGTTGATGTATGCCACCGCTGTGGAGTTGTCCGATTGGATTCGGATCTGCTTTCCTTCCAGCCACTGTTGGAAGGCCAGAAGAGCAAGATACACTGCCCTGATCTCCAGAACATTGATCTGAAGGGTGGACTCCTGCGGAGTCCACGTCCCCTGAGCCCTGTGGTGGAGAAATACTGCTCCCCACCCTGACAGACTCGCATCTGTCGTGACTACTGCCCAGGATGGGGGCAGGAAGGATCTTCCCTGAGACAATGAGGTGGGGAGGAGCCACCATTGTAGAGAGTCCTTGGCCGTCTGGGAAAGCGAGACTTTCCTGTCCAGGGACGTTGACTTCCCGTCCCATTGGCGGAGAATGTCCCATTGAAGTGGGCGCAGATGAAACTGCGCAAAGGGAACTGCTTCCATGGCTGCCACCATCTTCCCTAGGAAATGCATGAGGCGCCGCAAGGGATGCAACTGGCCCTGCAGGAGAGACTGCACCCCTGTCTGTAGTGACCGCTGCTTGTTCAGCGGAAGCTTCACTATCGCTGCTAGAGTATGAAACTCCATGCCAAGATATGTTAGTGATTGAGTCGGTGATAGGATCGACTTTGGAAAGTTGATGATCCATCCGAAAGACTGTAGGGTCTGCAGCGTAGCATTCAGGCTGTGCTGACATGCCTCTTGAGAGGGAGCTTTGACCAATAAATCGTCTAGGTAAGGGATCACCGAGTGTCCCTGAGAGTGCAAGACTGCTACCACCGCCGCCATGACCTTGGTGAAGACCCGTGGGGCTGTCGCCAGACCAAATGGCAGAGCTACGAACTGAAAATGGTCGTCTCCTATCACAAAACGTAGAAAACGTTGATGTTCTGTAGCAATTGGCACGTGGAGATAAGCATCTTTGATGTCTATTGAGGCAAGGAAGTCTCCTCTGGACATTGAGGCAATGACAGAACGCAGGGTTTCCATCCGGAACTTCCTGGCGTGCACATGTTTGTTGAGCCGTTTTAGGTCCAGAACAGGACGGAACGAGCCGTCCTTTTTTGGAACCACAAAGAGATTGGAGTAAAACCCTTGCCCTTGTTCCTGAGGAGGGACTGGGATCACCACTCCTTCCGCTCTTAGGGAGTCCACCGCCTGCAGCAGAGCATCTGCTCGGTCTGGATGTGGGGAGGTTCTGAAGAACCGAGCTGGAGGACGAGAATTGAACTCGATTCTGTACCCGCGAGACAAAATGTCCGTCACCCACCGGTCTTTGACCTGTGACATCCAAATGCCGGAAAAGCGGGAGAGCCTGCCCCCGACCGGCGATGCGGAGGGAGGGGGCTGGAAGTCATGAGGTAGCCGCTTTGGAAGCGGTACCTCCATTTGCTTTCTTGGGGCGCGTGTGAGCCCGCCACGAATCTGAGTTTCTTTGCGTTCTCTGAGTCCCTTTGGACAAGGTAAATGGTGTCTTGCCCGAACCTCGAAAGGACTGAAACCTCTGCTGCCACTTTTTCTGCTGAGGTTTGGTTGTTCTGGGTTGTGGTAAAGAGGAGTCTTTACCCTTGGACTGCTTAATGATATCAGCCAATGGCTCGCCAAACAGTCTATCTCTAGATAAAGGCAAACTGGTTAAACATTTTTTGGAACCAGCATCTGCTTTCCAGTCCTTTAACCACAAGGCTCTGCGCAAAACTACCGAATTGGCGGACGCCATTGAGGTGCGACTGGTAGATTCTAGGACCGCATTGATAGCGTAAGACGCAAACGCCGACATCTGCGTGGTAAGGTGCGCCACTTGCGGCACTGCTGGATGTATGATAGCATCCACTTTTGCTAAGCCAGCTGAAATAGCCTGGAGTGCCCATACGGCTGCGAATGCCGGAGCAAACGACGCGCCGATAGCTTCATAGACAGATTTTAACCAAAGGTCCATCTGTCTGTCATTGGCATCTTTAAGTGAAGCGCCATCCTCCACTGCAACTATGGACCTAGCTGCGAGTTTGGAAATCGGGGGGTCTACCTTTGGACACTGTGTCCAGCGCTTGACCACCTCAGGGGGGAAAGGGAAACGCGTATCTTTAGATCGTTTAGAGAAACGCCTTTCTGGGTGAGCGTCGTGCTTCTGGATTGATTCTCTGAAGTCAGCGTGATCCAACAAAGCACTCAATTTACGCTTGGGATAAAGGAAACGAAACTTCTCCTGCTCCGCAGCCGCCTCTTCTGCTGAAGGGGCTGGGGGAGAAATATCCAACAGCCTATTGATGGCTGAGATAAGGTCGTTTACCATGGCATCCCCATCAGGGGTATCCAGGTTGAGAGGGGTTCCAGGAATGGATTCCTGATCACTCTCATCAGACACATCACAGGGAGACTGATTGCGCTGAGACCCTGAGCAGTGTGATGACGTCGAGGGTCTTTCCCAGCGAGCTCGCTTAGGGTGGCTGGGGCTATCATCTGAGTCATAATCCTCGGCCTGTGAAGCCGGGGACCCCCCTGTGGGCTGAATTAATTCCAAGTGAGGGGGACCTGAGGACAGAGGCCTCGCCGTGCCCAAAGACTGAGCCCCATGCATAGATTGCAAGGTTTCAAGGATTTTTGCCATAGACACAGACATATTATCAGCAAAAACTGCAAAGTCTGTCCCTGTCACCGGGGCAGAACTTACAAGCGTCTCAGCCTGGGTCACTACCTCTCCTGACTCCGGCTGGCGAAGCAGCACCGGGTCGGAGCATTGCACACAATGGGGGTCATCGGAGCCTGCTGGTAGATTAGCCCCACATGCAGCACACGCAGTATACACAGCCCTAGCCTTGGCAGCCTTGCGTTTTGAGGATGGCATGTTGTTGCTTCCTCTGGGAGATGCAGCCAGAAGCGACCTCACAGTGCAAGAAATACAATCTCTCTATATCCTACACAGTACACCGATACACCGTGAGGCACTAGAGGGACCAGCACAGAAAAATCGCTTACCGCCCGCTTAAAAAGCGGGTGTGTGGTCGCCAGATAGCCCCTAGTCCAGGTCTCCCAGAGCCTTGCGTCCTTCCTCCAGCCAGACATGCATGTAATGGCTGCCGGCGTCCTGAGAGAGAAGGGGGGCGGGCCCTGGGCGTTCCTGGCTAAGAGCGGGAAGCCTGCTTCCCTCTGTGCCTAGTGTGAGGGCTGGAGCATGTAAATCAGGCTCCAGCCCTCGTCGCTGCTAGCGAACAGCGTCTCTCCCCTACCCTGAATGACAGGGTGGGGGCGGGAACGAATCGGAGCTGCCGGCGTCCTAGGCCCAAAAAGCCGGGGACTCAATTTATAACCGCCGCCGCCGTAAAAGCGCGGACGGCGGATCCCCGGCGCACCACAAGTCACAGCAGCGCCGCCCGGTCCAGAGGGGGTCGGCGCTGCGTTCCCATACACAAAAAATCCCCCAGTAATCTGTAGGGACACTAACTCCAACGTTGCGGTCCCCGGCGCACTACAACACCCAGCCAGCCCGGAGTGTGTCTGTGCCTGCCGGGGACACAGAGTACCTGTATGATGCAGGGCCTGTCCCTGATCGTACTCCTGCTCCGTCTCCATCAGGTTCTAATGGGTCTGTGGATGGAGCCCGGCGTCAGAGCTGAGAGGCCGGCAGGATCCCACTTCCACAGAGCCCTACCAGGGGATGTGGAAGGAAAACAGCATGTCAGGCTCCAGCCCTGTACCAGCAATAGGTACCTCAACCTTACAACACCATCCAGGGGTGAGAAGGGAGCATGCTGGGGACACTATATGTGTCCTCTTTTCTTCCATCCGAAATAGTCAGCAGCTACTGCTGACTAAAATCTGTGGAGCTATGCATGGAATGTCTGACCTCCTTCGCACACAAAGCTAAAACTGGAGAACCCGTGATACCACGGGGGGGGGTATAGCCAGAGGGGGAGGGGCCTTGCACTTTTAATGTAGTGCTTTGTGTGGCCTCCAGAGGGCAGTAGCTATACCCCAATCGTCTGGGTCTCCCAATAGAGCGCTGAAGAAAGTCGAGAATTCTGGGGATGGCCAGAGGCATAGGCTGCACGTTAGTTTCCCTGCACCATGAAAGGAAAATTTTCCACGTACGGTGGTAAATGCGGGATGACACAGGCTTTCGGGCGCTGATCATGGTGGAAATAACCGCGGGGGAGAATCCCGTTCTTGTTAATACCCAGGTCTCAATGGCCATGCCGTCAGCTTCAGGGCTCTGGAGTTCTGATGGGAAATGGGCCCTTGGGTCAGCAAGTCTGGGATGTCTGGAAGGCGCCACGGTATGTCTGCGAGCATTTGTACTAATTCAACGTACCAGGCGCGCCTGGGCCAGTCCGGTGCTATCAGTATCACCGGGACTCCCTCTGCCTTGATCTTCCTGATTAACAGCGGCAGCAGGGGTAGAGGTGGAAATATGTAAGGCAGGCGGAAGTGGTGCCAGGAGTAGACTAGAGCATCCGCGCCGATGGACTGCGGGTAGCGTGACCTGGCTATGAACGCGGGTACCTTTGCGTTCAACCTTGAGGCCATTAGATCCAACGTCTGGTGTGCCTCAGCGAGTGCAGATGTGTAGGAACACATCTGGGTGGAGATACCATTCTCCGGCGGCCAGACTTGGCGACTTAGAAACTCTGCTGCCCAGTTCTCTACCCCCGGTATGTGTACCGCTGATATCACTGACCCCGTCAATTAGGCGCAGAGGAGGATCTTGTGGGCCTCGAGATAAGCAGTTTTGCTGCGGGTGCCCCCCTGCCGATTGACATAGGCTACAGCTGTCGCATTGTCCGATTGGACTCGAATCTGACGACCCGCTAGCAGAGGGCAGAACGCCCTGAGCGCGAGGAAGATCGCGCGGATATCCAGGATGTTTATGGGTAGGGAAGACTCCTGGGGCGTCCCACGTCCTTGAGCAGTGTGGTGCCGGTACACTGCTCCCCAGCCTAGGAGGCTGGTGTCCGTGGTCAGGACCAGCCAGTTCACTTGGGGAAAAGATCTCCCCTTAGATAGGGATGAGGACCGAAGCCACCAGCGGAGTGCGTACCTGACTGAAGGCGTCAGGTGAAGATGTCTGTCCAGGGAGAAGAGGCTCTTGTCCCAGGCCGCTAGAAGGGCTAAGCTGCAGTGGGCGGAGGTGCAGTTGAGCAAAGGGTACTGCTTCCATAGCCGCCACCATCCTGTCGAGTACCTTCATGCTGAATCGAATGGAGCGAGACGGAGGACGTAGAAGGCAGCGTACCGCTCGTTGAAGAGCGGTCGCCTTGTCCAGGGGGAGGTAGATCAAGCCCCGACAAGTGTCCAGTGACATGTCCAGGAAGGTGATGGATCGTGATGGGATCGGGGATGATTTGTCTAGATTCACTAGCCACCCTAAGCGGGATAGTGTGTCTACAGTGATCTGTATGCTGGTTGAGCAGTCGCGGAAGGAGGGGGCCTTGATGAGGAGGTCGCCCAAGTAAGGGAGAACGACTACTCCCCTGGCGTGAAGGACGCTCATGGCGGCTGCCATGACTTTGGTGAAGACCCTTGGTGCAGTGGCAAGGCTGAAGGGTATAGCTACGAATTGAAAATCTGGGGCGATTGGTATGTACAGGTACGCGTCCTTGATGTCTATGGAGGCGAGGAATTCCCCTTCGACCATGGATGCAATAATGGACCTTAGGGACTCCATTCTGAATCTCCATACGTGCACATGTTTGTTCAGGTGTTTGAGGTCCAGGATAGGTCGAACTGATCCATCCTTTTTGGGGACCACAAAGAGATTGGAATAAAAACCTCTGAACTTCTCGTCGTCCGGGACAGGTATTATCACTCCTGCTGTTTGGAGCGAGTGGATTGCTGAGAAAAAAGCTTTGCGTCGTTTTCGAGTCTTTGGGGGGGTTGAGAGAAAGAACCGACTCGGGGGTCGGGTCCGAAATTCTATGTGGTAACCGGAAGACACAAGGTCTCGCACCCATTTGTCTGTGGCGGCAGCCCAGATGTGTTGAAAGAGCCGCAGTCGACCTCCTACGAGTGTGTCTTCTGGGGCGCCGAAGGATTCATGAGGGGGGAAAACGTCGTGGACGAGTCTCCCTAGTCCTGGACTGTTTCGGTCTAGGCTGCCATGACGAAGTGGGTTTCGGGGAGAGCTGAGAAGGTCGGTCCCTGCGTAGTCCGCGGCTGGTGGCGGGAACAGCACGGGATGTTGACCACCCAAATGAGTTCCGAAAGGAGCGGAACGAGGATAGTGGACGTCTGGTGAAGGTCGTCCTGGACTTCAGCTGGGGGAGAGAGGTACTCTTTCCTCCCGTGGCGTCAGAAATGAGCTGGTTCAGCCGTTCACCAAACAAAATCGGTCTGGAAAAAAGGGAAGGCCCGTATGAGACTTCGACAATGGCGAGCGGACTCTGCCTCCAAGGAGCCAGAGAGCTCTACGAATGGCTATGGTATTTGAGGCGGCAAACGCTGCACAGGTAGCAGCGTCCATGGAGGCCTGCATGAGGTACTCCGCCGCAGCGGCAATTTGAGCTGTTATCTCTGTGAAGGTACGAGTGAACTGGGATTCCTCAAGCGAAGTGTTAAGGGATTCTGCCCAGACCGAGATCGCCTTTGCGACCCACACAGAGGCAAAGGAGGGCGAGAGGGAGGAACCCGCAGCCTCAAAAGCAGAGCGGGCGAGGTGCTCCACCTGCCTGTAGGGTCCTTGATGGAGGAACCATCGGGCAAAGACAGGAGCGTCTCTGTGGCAAGGCGGGAGACCGGGGGAGACCTTAGGGGCAGGTGAGGCAAAAGGGTCCCGGGACTCCATGAGTTTTCGGTTACCGAAGCGCCTGTCAGGCTTCTCCCTTTGCTTTGTGAGGATATCCTGAAACTCAGGGTGATCAGCGAAAACCTTTTGGAGTTTTCTTGCCCTCTTAAAGGAGACTGCATGGTCAGTGATAGTGGATGGGGGATCTTCCACATGCAGAGTTTGGTTGATTGCTGCTATAAGGGAGTCTATTGCAGTTTGATCATCTGGGGAGGCTGAAACCAAGGAATCCTCTTAGTACAAACAGCATTCTCCCTCCTCCAGCTCTTCAGAAGCCGTGGAGCGTGTGGGAGAGCCTGCCCTGTGTGCTCCGGAGGGAGAGCCCGCTGGAGACACCCGGCCGTGTGCTTTTTTCCTGATCCCTGCAACCGGTGAAGCATGTGCCCAGATTACCTCAGAAGGACCCTCCATAGGGGTATCCTCAGGCTGCGTTCCGTCCAGGGGCCCAGAAGGGTGTGGAGGACGACATTGCATAGCCAGAACCAGGTTCTGTGACAGTTTTTCCATGGATTGGGACAGAAACTGTGCCCATTCCGGTGGGCTGGGAGCCCTAGGCTCTGGGCTGACTGTTGCGACGGTGGGGTCTTGGGGGGGCTATAGGGGCACAGGAACCACAGAGAGAAGAGGTGTGTTTACATGGTAGCTCAGCGTGGCAGGCAGTGCAGGCTGAATAATAGCCTATGTGGGCCTTAGAATTCTGCATGTTCCTGATAGGAGTATGCCAGGAGGGGGAGCAATGCTAAGCAGAGCTACAAGTGAAGCAAGTACCTCACCAGAATCAGCCGATGGCCCTGCGTCCTCAGGGAGGAGTAAGCTTGTGGAGATCTTCACATGCTTTCCTGGGGGTGGGGGGGGGGGTTAGTGCTAAAGGAGTGCCCCCCCCCCACCCTCCTCCAGCCAGCACGCAGCTAAAGAAAAATTAACACTGTGTGTTCAGGATCCCTAGGGCTCTCCTCCTTGCAATCAGCAAGGGACTTCACCGTCTTTTCTCCCTTTGTCTGGGAAACCAGTCAGGGGGAATCTCACCTTAAACACTGCCTGAGCCTAGGCAGTGGGAATAGCAGAGTCAGCCTGCTGTGTCTGGTCACACAGTGCAATCAATGTTCAACTCAGAGCCTGCAAAGAGGGGCTGAGGAATTGTGCGTCTGCCCTGGGCTCTGGAAAATCGGTGTCTGTGGGACCCGTCGTCCAGTGAGATGCAGCCCAGGATCCAGTGTCGCAAGAGGGGGTACGTGGAGGCAACACTCAGTGTTCCCGAGCGTTGATGGTATTGGGAGATCGGTCCCAAAAAGGAAACAGTCTCCCTCAAAAAATAACAAAACCTTGAAAGATGTGCCTCCTACAGACACTAAGCTAAAACTGAGGTTGCCTGGCCCGGCCAGGGGGTGTATACTGCAGATGAGGAGCTATGCTTTTGCATCTACTTAGTGTCCTCCTATGGATAGGCAGCATAACACCCATGGTCCTGTGTCCCCCAATGAGGCGTCAGAGAAAACAAAATATATAGCGTATTTTTCAGATAAGACGCATTTTTTCCCCCCAAAACTGGGTGGAGATGTGGGTGCATCTTATAATCCGGATATGGCTTAGGCTAGGTTCACATTTCTGCTGTTTTGCATCAGTCACATGCATTGCTTGATGCTTGTGACTGATGCGTTGTACAACGCGTGACAAGAATTGGAATTCATTGTCATGAGAAAGCGGATTCCGTTGTAAAACAAGAGAGAGAACAATCAGCTGATCGTTCACAATAGCCGGCCGCCGGCTTTTGAGAGCAATCAGACAATCTACTGGCGGCCGGCTATTGTGAACTGATCACTCTCATAAGCAGGCCGATCAGCTGATTGCTCACAGAAGCCGGCCACCGGGCGATCAGCTGATCGTTCGGCCGCCGAGAGACATTCATTTGAATGATTAAACACAAGATTTGAGCATGTGCAGTGAAAACATAAGCATTCCGCAATGGGTACCTCAACCTTAAACACCGCCAACAAAAGTGGGGTGAGAAGGGAGCATGCTGGGGGCCCTAGTATGGGCCCTCTTTTCTTCCATCCGACAAAGTCAGCAGCTGCTGCTGACTAAACAGTGGAGCTATGCGTGGATGTTAGCCTCCTTCGCACAAAGCATGAAAACTGAGGAGCCCGTGATCCCACAAGGGGTGTATAGGCAGAAGGGGAGGGGCCTTACACTTTTAAGTGTAATACTTTGTGTGGCCTCCGGAGGCAGTAGCTATACACCCAATTGTCTGGGTCTCCCAATAGAGCGACAAAGAAACGTTACATGCTGCATTGATGAGGCCCGACGGTCAGTCGTTCCACGACTGATCAGTCGGGCGGCGGATGCAACACAAGGGCATCAGTCACAATCCGCCGCTCATACAAGTCTATAGGAAACCACGGAATCCGCCAAACGGATTGCGTTGTTTATCAGAGCAGCGGATTGTGACTGATCATAAACAACGGAAATGTGGACCTAGCCTTACTGAGGTGGCGGTGGTTGAGCAGGATCACAGGAGGCAGGGTCGGCAATACTGAGGGCTCAGAGGAGGGGGGTGTCACTGCAGTAGAGTAACTCAGCAGGGTCAAAGGACAGAGTTGGCGATACTGCGAGCTTGAGGGTGTTGCGGCGGGCGCCACTGATCAGCCGGTGGGCTAAGGGCTACATATACAGGCGGAAAGCAATGGACTTCAAGAAAATTGTCACGGAAATGGCGCGTGCACAGATTGGCCTCCACGGTAATTTTCTTGAAGTTCATCGCTTCAACCACCGGCAGTTCAATGGAGCCTGCAGGCAGATCAATAGCGCCCACAGCCCGCCAGATCAATGGCGCCCGCCGCTGCGATACAGAGTGCTCGCAGTATCACTGACCCTCCCGAGCTGCGACACCCCCTCCTCCGAGCCCGCAGTATCGCCGACACTCAGTCCCTTGACCCTCCTGAGCTGCGACACCCCCTCCTCCGAACCCGCAGTATCGCCGACACTCCATCCACTGACTCTTGAGCTGCGACATCCTCTCCTCCGAGCCTGCAGCATCGCCGACCATGCCTCCTGTGACCCTTCTGAGCCGCACCACCACAGACGCTCCCCCTCAGTGAGATATTATAAGACGCACTACGATTATAAGATGGACCCTCATTTTAACATTAAAATTTTTTCCCTATTTTACTCCTAAATTTGGGGTGCGTCTTATAATCCAGTGCGTCTTATAAAACGAAAAATATGGTGTATATTATGATTGTCTCTTTAGGGAGGAAGAGGACGAACTCTGGGGCCACCTATTGGAGGTAGCAATCCTAGAAGTCAAAGTGCCCCTCCAATGAGTCTAGCTGTATTACTTTGGATTTATGCAAGATTAGTGCCTCAATTTGCTATATATTATGAGCACTTGTCACTTTACGCCCTTTTTTTGAATCCACACAATAGATCCTAAACCAGATCATTGTACTGCACCGGCCAGCAATGTACTAAGAAGGATTTGCAAAAACCTTTGGGTTTTTAAATGGAAGGGATTGGAAAATTAAGCAACAAAAATTGCAAAAAAAACCCCCCAAAAACTCACAGCGGGTCCTTGAGGTTGAGGTGGCATTCCTGGTCTCACGCCCAACAATCCTGGTGGCCCTGGAGGTCCGTGGTGATAGCCACCATCCGGGCCTCTGCGTCGGTCGTCCCAGTGATGCTGCTCCTCCTCCATACGCCTCCAATACATGTCCTCTTCATAGCGCCTGCAGAGCAGAAGATGTAACGGTGATGGCTTAATATTGTATCAGAGGATCAAGGAATCAGAGGGAATTACATTAGGTCAGTGCCGGTAGATCAGTGACTGTGAAACTGTGTAGTCTGCTAAGAAGCTGGATGAAAGTCAGAAAATTGAATTTGACGCTTCAATTAAGTGCACCCTGACATGTCCATCTTGCAAACATCTCAGAGAAAAAGAAATATCCATTATGAGAAGCCCTTTTTTCCATTCACCAGCCTGACATTGGGCACAGAGTCCTTCATTGAAAAAGGGGTGGGGGGGGATAAAAAATAAAATAAAAAAAATAAATAAATAAAAAAGGTGCTAGGCTTCATATCTGCCGTGCATTATCTGCAGACACAAGCACTTGCTCTCACCTCATCTCCATCCTCCACCGCTCCTCCTCCTCTCGCCTTCTCCAATACTCCTCTTTCTGCATCTGTTTCCTCATCTTCTCCTCCTGAATTTTCCTGGCTCGAATACTCGGCTTCACCTCCACTTGCAAATCCGGATTCACCTTTTTCTGTTTATTAAAAGATACAAAATCTTCTGTTATAATAAAGCAGCGACCAGAGTGTGGAGAACCAGTCCCGTGGCAGGAGGCGTGGCGCCCCTCACCTTGTACTGCAGCCGGTGCCTCCGCCCTTTCAGATGCATCTCCTTGGCGTTCGGGTCGTTGAAGCTGCACTCGCAGAGCTTACAGTGGAAGCGGATCACTTTTCCTTCATCGTTTCTAACCTGAAAAAAAGCAAACAAATGTTACACATTAAAGTCAGCACCACATCCTGCAACTGACAACAGCCTCACTTGTATTTTTTTTTCCTTTGAGGATATCCACATTTACACAAGTTAAAGGGGCTCTCTTGTAAAAATAAGGGATAGCTTAGTCATCAGTAGGGATCCGTACAGATCAGCAGAGCGGAGCACGGTTATCCCCGTCATAGAATAGTCAGTGCTCATGCTCAACCACCGCTCCATCCACTTACTATGGGACTGCACTCAGCTTTTTCTGGTAACTCCTATGGAATTAATGGAGCAGATTGGGCGTGCACACAGCTGCTCCCATCTAACAGATAAGTGCCCCTTCTGCCCATCAGTGAGGGTCCCAGTTGTCGACCAAAAGGGGATGTATTCGAGGATCCATAGGTTGCCATCCATCCAATATTTTCCACCAGAGAACTCCTTAAAGAGAGGACCAACCAGCAGGATTTTCCTATATAACCTAAAGCCAGTGCTATACTGGCGCTATCATGCTGATTCTATACAAACCTGTAGTTGAGATCGGATGTATACTTTCTGAAATACAGGCAAGTTTGTGCAATGCACTGTTATTTGATTGACAGCAGCTACAGAATATTTTATAGGTGGTTGGATTTTGCTAGTTATTCCCGCCCGTCTGCCTGCCTGTCCACCCTCCTCAGTCTTTGGTATTACAGGGGTGGAAAGACATGGGCAGGGGGAAGGACGGAGGGACGGACGGGCAGGGGGAAGGACGGAGGGACGGACGGGCAGGGGGAAGGACGGAGGGACGGACGGGCAGGGGGAAGGACGGAGGGACGGACGGGCAGGGGGAAGGACGGAGGGACGGACGGGCAGGGGGAAGGACGGAGGGACGGACGGGCAGGGGGAAGGACGGAGGGACGGACGGGCAGGGGGAAGGACGGAGGGACGGACGGGCAGGGGGAAGGACGGAGGGACGGACGGGCCGGGGGAAGGACGGAGGGACGGACGGGCCGGGGGAAGGACGGAGGGACGGACGGGCCGGGGGAAGGACGGAGGGACGGACGGGCCGGGGGAAGGACGGAGGGACGGACGGGCCGGGGGAAGGACGGACGGACGGACGGGCCGGGGGAAGGACGGACGGACGGACGGGCAGGGGGAAGGAAGGACGGACGGGCAGGGGGAAGGAAGGACGGACGGGCAGGGGGAAGGAAGGACGGACGGGCAGGGGGAAGGAAGGACGGACGGGCAGGGGAAAGGAAGGACGGACGGGCAGGGGGAAGGAAGGACGGACGGGCAGGGGGAAGGAAGGACGGACGGGCAGGGGGAAGGAAGGACGGACGGGCAGGGGGAAGGAAGGACGGACGGGCAGGGGGAAGGAAGGACGGACGGGCAGGGGGAAGGAAGGACGGACGGGCAGGGGGAAGGAAGGACGGACGGGCAGGGGGAAGGAAGGACGGACGGGCAGGGGGAAGGAAGGACGGACGGGCAGGGGGAAGGAAGGACGGACGGGCAGGGGGAAGGAAGGACGGACGGGCAGGGGGAAGGAAGGACGGACGGGCAGGGGGAAGGACGGACGGACGGGCAGGGGGAAGGACGGACGGACGGGCAGGGGGAAGGAGGGACGGACGGACGGGCAGGGGGAAGGACGGACGGACGGGCAGGGGGAAGGACGGACGGACGGGCAGGGGGAAGGACGGACGGACGGGCAGGGGGAAGGACGGACGGACGGGCAGGGGGAAGGACGGACGGACGGGCAGGGGGAAGGACGGACGGACGGGCAGGGGGAAGGACGGACGGACGGGCAGGGGGAAGGACGGACGGACGGGCAGGGGGAAGGACGGACGGACGGGCAGGGGGAAGGACGGACGGACGGGCAGGGGGAAGGACGGACGGACGGGCAGGGGGAAGGACGGACGGACGGGCAGGGGGAAGGACGGACGGACGGGCAGGGGGGAAGGACGGACGGACGGGCAGGGGGAAGGACGGACGGACGGGCAGGGGGAAGGACGGACGGACGGGCAGGGGGAAGGACGGACGGACGGGCAGGGGGAAGGACGGACGGACGGGCAGGGGGAAGGACGGACGGACGGGCAGGGGGAAGGACGGACGGACGGGCAGGGGGAAGGACGGACGGACGGGCAGGGGGAAGGACGGACGGACGGGCAGGGGGGAAGGACGGACGGACGGGCAGGGGGAAGGACGGACGGACGGGCAGGGGGAAGGACGGACGGACGGGCAGGGGGAAGGACGGACGGACGGGCAGGGGGAAGGACGGACGGACGGGCAGGGGGAAGGACGGACGGACGGGCAGGGGGAAGGACGGACGGACGGGCAGGGGGAAGGACGGACGGACGGGCAGGGGGAAGGACTGACGGACGGGCAGGGGGAAGGACGGACGGACGGGCAGGGGGAAGGACGGACGGACGGGCAGGGGGAAGGACGGACGGACGGGCAGGGGGAAGGACGGACGGACGGGCAGGGGGAAGGACGGACGGACGGACGGGCAGGGGGAAGGACGGACGGACGGACGGGCAGGGGGAAGGACGGACGGACGGACGGGCAGGGGGAAGGACGGACGGACGGACGGACGGGCAGGGGGAAGGAAGGACGGACGGGCAGGGGGAAGGACGGACGGACGGGCAGGGGGGAAGGACGGACGGACGGGCAGGGGGGAAGGACGGACGGGCAGGGGGAAGGACGGACGGACGGGCAGGGGGAAGGACGGGCGGACTGACGGGAGGGGAGTGAGGAAGGGAGGGAGGGAATAAGGACGGACAGGGGTGGGGGAGGAAGGACGGACAGGGGTGGGGGAGGAAGGACAGGCAGGCATACGGGCAGGAATTACTAGCAAAACAAACTTTACTTGCCTGTATTTCAGAGACTATACATCCGATCTCACAACTAAAGATATGGTAAGAATTAGCTTGATAGCGTCAGTATAGCACTGGCTTTAGTTTATATATGAAACAAGAGAATTTTGTTACTTACCGTAAATTCTTTTTCTTATAGTTCTGTATTGGGAGACCCAGACATTGGGTGTATAGCTTCTGCCTCCGGAGGACACACAAAGTACTACACTTAAAAGTGTAGCTCCTCCCTCTGAGCTTATACACCCCCTGGAGAACCAGATCTAGCCAGTTTAGTGCAAAAGCTGAAGGAGAATAGCCACCCACAAGTAAAAACAGAGCAAGAACCGGAACAACCGGAGTCTCTGTCTACGACAACAGCCGGTGATAACGAGCGGAACAAGAAACTGCCAACAGGCAACAGGGAGGGAGCTGGGTCTCCTAATACGGAACTATAAGAAAAAGAATTTACGGTAAGTAAACAAAGAAGGGAATTTTGTTACTTACCGTAAATTCCTTTTCTTCTAGGTCCAATTGGGAGACCCAGACGATTGGGTGTATAGCTACTGCCTCCGGAGGCCACACAAAGCATTACACTAAAAAGTGTAAGGCCCCTCCCCTTCTGGCTATACACCCCCCGTGGGAACACGGGATGCTCAGTTTTAGTGCCAAAGCAAGAAGGAGGAAAGCCAATAACTGGTTTAAACAAATTCAATCCGAAGAACATCGGAGAACTGAAAACCGTTCAACATGAACAACATGTGTACCCGAAAAAAACAAAAATCCCGAAGGAAACAGGGCGGGTGCTGGGTCTCCCAATTGGAGCTAGAAGAAAAGGAATTTACGGTAAGTAACAAAATTCCCTTCTTCAGCGCTCTATTGGGAGACCCAGACGATTGGGGTATAGCTACTGCCCTCTGGAGGCCACACAAAGCACTACATTAAAAGTGCAAGGCCCCTCCCCCTCTGGCTATACCCCCCCCGTGGTATCACGGGTTCTCCAGTTTTAGCTTTGTGTGCGAAGGAGGTCAGACATTCCATGCATAGCTCCACAGATTTTAGTCAGCAGTAGCTGCTGACTATTTCGGATGGAAGAAAAGAGGACACATATAGTGTCCCCAGCATGCTCCCTTCTCACCCCTGGATGGTGTTGTAAGGTTGAGGTACCTATTGCTGGTACAGGGCTGGAGCCTGACATGCTGTTTTCCTTCCACATCCCCTGGTAGGGCTCTGTGGAAGTGGGATCCTGCCGGCCTCTCAGCTCTGACGCCGGGCTCCATCCACAGACCCATTAGAACCTGATGGAGACGGAGCAGGAGTACGATCAGGGACAGGCCCTGCATCATACAGGTACTCTGTGTCCCCGGCAGGCACAGACACACTCCGGGCTGGCTGGGTGTTGTAGTGCGCCGGGGACCGCAACGTTGGAGTTAGTGTCCCTACAGATTACTGGGGGATTTTTCGTGTATGGGAACGCAGCGCCGACCCCCTCTGGACCGGGCGGCGCTGCTGTGACTTGTGGTGCGCCGGGGATCCGCCGTCCGCGCTTTTACGGCGGCGGCGGTTATAAATTGAGTCCCCGGCTTTTTGGGCCTAGGACGCCGGCAGCTCCGATTCGTTCCCGCCCCCACCCTGTCATTCAGGGTAGGGGAGAGACGCTGTTCGCTAGCAGCGACGAGGGCTGGAGCCTGATTTACATGCTCCAGCCCTCACACTAGGCACAGAGGGAAGCAGGCTTCCCGCTCTTAGCCAGGAACGCCCAGGGCCCGCCCCCCTTCTCTCTCAGGACGCCGGCAGCCATTACATGCATGTCTGGCTGGAGGAAGGACGCAAGGCTCTGGGAGACCTGGACTAGGGGCTATCTGGCGACCACACACCCGCTTTTTAAGCGGGCGGTAAGCGATTTTTCTGTGCTGGTCCCTCTAGTGCCTCACGGTGTATCGGTGTACTGTGTAGGATATAGAGAGATTGTATTTCTTGCACTGTGAGGTCGCTTCTGGCTGCATCTCCCAGAGGAAGCAACAACATGCCATCCTCAAAACGCAAGGCTGCCAAGGCTAGGGCTGTGTATACTGCGTGTGCTGCATGTGGGGCTAATCTACCAGCAGGCTCCGATGACCCCCATTGTGTGCAATGCTCCGACCCGGTGCTGCTTCGCCAGCCGGAGTCAGGAGAGGTAGTGACCCAGGCTGAGACGCTTGTAAGTTCTGCCCCGGTGACAGGGACAGACTTTGCAGTTTTTGCTGATAATATGTCTGTGTCTATGGCAAAAATCCTTGAAACCTTGCAATCTATGCATGGGGCTCAGTCTTTGGGCACGGCGAGGCCTCTGTCCTCAGGTCCCCCTCACTTGGAATTAATTCAGCCCACAGGGGGGTCCCCGGCTTCACAGGCCGAGGATTATGACTCAGATGATAGCCCCAGCCACCCTAAGCGAGCTCGCTGGGAAAGACCCTCGACGTCATCACACTGCTCAGGGTCTCAGCGCAATCAGTCTCCCTGTGATGTGTCTGATGAGAGTGATCAGGAATCCATTCCTGGAACCCCTCTCAACCTGGATACCCCTGATGGGGATGCCATGGTAAACGACCTTATCTCAGCCATCAATAGGCTGTTGGATATTTCTCCCCCAGCCCCTTCAGCAGAAGAGGCGGCTGCGGAGCAGGAGAAGTTTCGTTTCCTTTATCCCAAGCGTAAATTGAGTGCTTTGTTGGATCACGCTGACTTCAGAGAATCAATCCAGAAGCACGACGCTCACCCAGAAAGGCGTTTCTCTAAACGATCTAAAGATACGCGTTTCCCTTTCCCCCCTGAGGTGGTCAAGCGCTGGACACAGTGTCCAAAGGTAGACCCCCCGATTTCCAAACTCGCAGCTAGGTCCATAGTTGCAGTGGAGGATGGCGCTTCACTTAAAGATGCCAATGACAGACAGATGGACCTTTGGTTAAAATCTGTCTATGAAGCTATCGGCGCGTCATTTGCTCCGGCATTCGCAGCCGTATGGGCACTCCAGGCTATTTCAGCTGGCTTAGCAAAAGTGGATGCTATCATACATCCAGCAGTGCCGCAAGTGGCGCACCTTACCACGCAGATGTCGGCGTTTGCGTCTTACGCTATCAATGCGGTCCTAGAATCTACCAGTCGCACCTCAATGGCGTCCGCCAATTCGGTAGTTTTGCGCAGAGCCTTGTGGTTAAAGGACTGGAAAGCAGATGCTGGTTCCAAAAAATGTTTAACCAGTTTGCCTTTATCTAGAGATAGACTGTTTGGCGAGCCATTGGCTGATATCATTAAGCAGTCCAAGGGTAAAGACTCCTCTTTACCACAACCCAGAACAACCAAACCTCAGCAGAAAAAGTGGCAGCAGAGGTTTCAGTCCTTTCGAGGTTCGGGCAAGACACCATTTACCTCGTCCAAAGGGACTCAGAGAACGCAAAGAAACTCAGATTCGTGGCGGGCTCACACGCGCCCCAAGAAAGCAAATGGAGGTACCGCTTCCAAAGCGGCTACCTCATGACTTCCAGCCCCCTCCCTCCGCATCGCCGGTCGGGGGCAGGCTCTCCCGCTTTTCCGGCATTTGGATGTCACAGGTCAAAGACCGGTGGGTGACGGACATTTTGTCTCGCGGGTACAGAATCGAGTTCAATTCTCGTCCTCCAGCTCGGTTCTTCAGAACCTCCCCACATCCAGACCGAGCAGATGCTCTGCTGCAGGCGGTGGACTCCCTAAGAGCGGAAGGAGTGGTGATCCCAGTCCCTCCTCAGGAACAAGGGCAAGGGTTTTACTCCAATCTCTTTGTGGTTCCAAAAAAGGACGGCTCGTTCCGTCCTGTTCTGGACCTAAAACGGCTCAACAAACATGTGCACGCCAGGAAGTTCCGGATGGAAACCCTGCGTTCTGTCATTGCCTCAATGTCCAGAGGAGACTTCCTTGCCTCAATAGACATCAAAGATGCTTATCTCCACGTGCCAATTGCTACAGAACATCAACGTTTTCTACGTTTTGTGATAGGAGACGACCATTTTCAGTTCGTAGCTCTGCCATTTGGTCTGGCGACAGCCCCACGGGTCTTCACCAAGGTCATGGCGGCGGTGGTAGCAGTCTTGCACTCTCAGGGACACTCGGTGATCCCTTACCTAGACGATTTATTGGTCAAAGCTCCCTCTCAAGAGGCATGTCAGCACAGCCTGAATGCTACGCTGCAGACCCTACAGTCTTTCGGATGGATCATCAACTTTCCAAAGTCGATCCTATCACCGACTCAATCACTAACATATCTTGGCATGGAGTTTCATACTCTAGCAGCGATAGTGAAGCTTCCGCTGAACAAGCAGCGGTCACTACAGACAGGGGTGCAATCTCTCCTGCAGGGCCAGTTGCATCCCTTGCGGCGCCTCATGCATTTCCTAGGGAAGATGGTGGCAGCCATGGAAGCAGTTCCCTTTGCGCAGTTTCATCTGCGCCCACTTCAATGGGACATTCTCCGCCAATGGGACGGGAAGTCAACGTCCCTGGACAGGAAAGTCTCGCTTTCCCAGACGGCCAAGGACTCTCTACAATGGTGGCTCCTCCCCACCTCATTGTCTCAGGGAAGATCCTTCCTGCCCCCATCCTGGGCAGTAGTCACGACAGATGCGAGTCTGTCAGGGTGGGGAGCAGTATTTCTCCACCACAGGGCTCAGGGGACGTGGACTCCGCAGGAGTCCACCCTTCAGATCAATGTTCTGGAGATCAGGGCAGTGTATCTTGCTCTTCTGGCCTTCCAACAGTGGCTGGAAGGAAAGCAGATCCGAATCCAATCGGACAACTCCACAGCGGTGGCATACATCAACCACCAAGGAGGGACGCGCAGTCGGCAAGCCTTCCAAGAAGTCCGGCGCATTCTAATGTGGGTGGAGGACAGAGCATCCACCATATCCGCGGTTCACATCCCAGGCGTAGAAAACTGGGAAGCAGACTTCCTCAGTCGCCAGGGCATGGACGCAGGGGAATGGTCCCTTCACCCGGACGTGTTTCAGGAAATCTGTCGCCGCTGGGGAGTGCCGGACGTCGACCTAATGGCATCCCGGCACAACAACAAGGTCCCGGCATTCATGGCGAGGTCGCGCGATCAAAGAGCTCTGGCGGCAGACGCCTTGGTTCAAGATTGGTCGCAGTTTCAGCTCCCATACGTGTTTCCGCCTCTGGCGCTCTTGCCCAGAGTGCTACGCAAGATCAGATCCGAGTGCAGCCGCATCATACTCGTCGCTCCAGACTGGCCGAGGAGGTCGTGGTATCCGGATCTGTGGCATCTCACGATCGGTCGACCGTGGTCACTGCCAGACCGACCAGACTTACTGTCCCAAGGGCCGTTTTTCCATCAGAATTCTGCGGCCCTGAACCTGACTGTGTGGCCATTGAGTCCTGGATCCTAGCATCTGCAGGATTATCTCAAGGAGTCGTTGCCACAATGAGACAAGCTAGAAAGTCGAATTCGGCTAAGATCTACCACAGAACGTGGAAGATTTTCTTATCCTGGTGCTCTGCTCAGGGAGTGTCTCCCTGGCCATTTGCATTGCCCAAGTTTCTTTCCTTCCTGCAATCGGGGTTAGAAAAGGGCTTGTCGCTCAGCTCCCTTAAAGGGCAAGTTTCGGCACTATCCGTGTTTTTTCAGAAGCGTCTAGCACGTCTTTCTAAGGTGCGCACGTTCCTGCAGGGGGTCTGTCATATTGTGCCCCCGTACAAGCGGCCGTTAGATCCATGGGATCTGAACAGGGTACTAGTTACTCTCCAGAAGCCGCCCTTCGAGCCTCTGAAGGAAGTTTCCTTTTCTCGGCTGTCACAGAAAGTGGCGTTTCTTGTTGCGATCACATCGCTTCGGCGAGTGTCTGAGCTGGCAGCTCTGTCATCCAAGGCTCCCTTCCTGGTGTTCCACCAGGACAAGGTAGTGCTGCGCCCTATTCCGGAGTTTCTCCCTAAGGTCGTATCCTCTTTTCTTCTTAATCAGGATATATCCTTGCCTTCTTTTTGTCCTCATCCGGTTCACCGGTATGAAAAGGACTTACGTTTGCTAGATCTGGTGAGAGCACTCAGAATCTACATTTCCCGCACGGCGCCCATGCGCCGTGCCGATGCACTTTTTGTCCTTGTCGCTGGTCCGCGCAAGGGGTTGCAGGCTTCTAAAGCCACCCTGGCTCGATGGATCAAAGAACCAATTCTAGAGGCCTACCGTTCTGCGGGGCTTCCGGTTCCTTCAGGGCTAAAAGCCCACTCAACCAGAGCCGTGGGTGCGTCCTGGGCATTACGTCACCAGGCTTCGGCTCAACAGGTGTGCCAGGCAGCTACCTGGTCCAGTCTGCACACTTTCACCAAGCATTATCAGGTGCATACCTATGCTTCGGCGGATGCCAGCTTAGGTAGAAGAGTCCTGCAGGCGGCAGTGACACCCCCGTAGGGGAGGGCTGTTTTGCAGCTCTAACATGAGGTATTTCTTTACCCACCCAGGGACAGCTTTTGGACGTCCCAATCGTCTGGGTCTCCCAATAGAGCGCTGAAGAAGAAGGGAATTTTGTTACTTACCGTAAATTCCTTTTCTTCTAGCTCTTATTGGGAGACCCAGCACCCGCCCTGTTGTCCTTCGGGATGTTTTTTTGTTGTTTGCGGGTACACATGTTGTTCATGTTGAACGGTTTTTCAGTTCTCCGATGTTATTCGGAGTTAATTTGTTTAAACCAGTTATTGGCTTCCTCCTTCTTGCTTTGGCACTAAAACTGGAGAACCCGTGATACCACGGGGGGGGTATAGCCAGAGGGGGAGGGGCCTTGCACTTTTAATGTAGTGCTTTGTGTGGCCTCCAGAGGGCAGTAGCTATACCCCAATCGTCTGGGTCTCCCAATAAGAGCTAGAAGAAAAGGAATTTACGGTAAGTAACAAAATTCCCTTCTTCTTCTTCGGCGCTCCATTGGGAGACCCAGACGATTGGGACGTCCAAAAGCAGTCCCTGGGTGGGTAAAGAAGAAGGGAATTTTGTTACTTACCGTAAATTCCTTTTCTTCTAGCTCCAATTGGGAGACCCAGACGATTGGGTGTATAGCTACTGCCTCCGGAGGCCACACAAAGCATTACACTAAAAAGTGTAAGGCCCCTCCCCTTCTGGCTATACACCCCCCGTGGGAACACGGGATGCTCAGTTTTAGTGCCAAAGCAAGAAGGAGGAAAGCCAATAACTGGTTTAAACAAATTCAATCCGAAGAACATCGGAGAACTGAAAACCTTCAACATGAACAACATGTGTACCCGAACAACCAAAAATCCCGAAGGAAACAGGGGCGGGTGCTGGGTCTCCCAATTGGAGCTAGAAGAAAAGGAATTTACGGTAAGTAACAAAATTCCCTTCTTCTTCGGCGCTCCATTGGGAGACCCAGACGATTGGGATGTCCAAAAGCAGTCCCTGGGTGGGTAAATTAATACCTCAAGTTTGGACTATAAAACAGTCCTTCCCTACATGGAGGCAACCGCCGCCCGTAGGAGTCTTCTACTTAGGCTGGCATCCGCCTAAGCGTAGGAATGCACCTGCTAATGCATGGTGAAGGTGTGCAGACTCGACCAGGTAGCCGCCTGGCACACCGGTTGAGCCGTAGCCTGGTGCCGTAATGCCCAGGATGTACCCACGGCTCTGGTAGAATGGGCCTTCAGCCCTGATGGAACCAGAAGCCCAGCAGAACGGTCGGCTTCAAGAAATGGTTCCTTGATCCATCTGAAAAGGGGGATACCACCTTAGGGAGAAACCCCGGAATCAGGCGCAGCACTCCCTTGCCTTGGTGAACACCAGGAAGGGAGCCTTGGATGGCAGCGCTGCTAGCTCAGACATTCTCCGCAGAGACGTGACCGCTACCAGAAAGGCCACTCTCTGTGAAAGTCGAGAAGTGAAAACATCCCTCAGAGGCTCGAAGGGCGGCTTCTAGAGAGCAAGTAGTACCCTGTTCAGATCCCATGGGTCTAACGGCCTCAGTACGGAGGGATAATGTGACAAACCTCCTGCAGGAACGTGCGTACCTGAGGAAGTTGTGCTAGGCGCTTCTGAAAGAATACAGACAGCGCTGAGATTTGCCCTTTAAGGGAGCCGAGCGACAACCCTGTTTTCCAACCAGATTGCAGGAAGGAAAGAAAAGTAGGCAATGCAAATGACCAGGGAGACACTCTCTGAGCAGAGCTCTAAGATAAGAATATCTTCCACGTCCTGTGGTAGACCTTGGCAGACGTCGGCTTCCTCGCCCGTCTCATGGGCGTAATGACGTCTGGAGATAATTCTGAAGACGCTAGGAGCCAGGACTCAAGTCCACCCAGTCAGGTTCAGGGCCGTAGCATTGAGATGGAAAAAGCGGCCCTTGGGACAGAAAGTTTGGCCGGTCTGATAGTGCCCCCGGCCGGCCGATCGTGAGATGCCACGGCTCCGGGAACTACGACCACCTCTGCCAGTCTGGTGCGACGAGGATGGTGCGGCGGCAATCGGAGCTGTCTTGCGTAGCACTCTGGCCAACATTGCCAGAGGGGGAAACACCTAGGGTAGCTGGAACTGCGACCAATCCTGAACTAAGGCGCCTGCCGCCAGAGCCCGTTGATCGTAAGACTACGCTGTTGTGCCGAGACGCCATTAGGTCGACGTCCGGTCTCCCCCGGTGGCCACAGAGTTTCTGCAACACGTCCGGGTGCAAAGACCATTCCTCTGCGTCCATACCCTGGCGACTGAGGAAGACTGCTTCCCAGTTTTCTACGCCCGGGATGTGAACTGCGGATATGGTGGATGCTCTGTCTTCCACCCACATCAGGATCCGCCGGACTTCCTGGGAGGCTTGCCGACTGCGTGTTTCACCTTGGTGGTTGATGTATGCCACCGCCGTGGGGTTGTCCGACTGAACTCGGATCTGTTTGCATTCCAGCCACTGCTGGAAGGCTTGCAGGGCAAGATACACTGCTTAGATTTCCAGAGTCCTGCGGTGGAGAAAGACTGTTCCCCACCCTGACAGACTTGCGTCTGTCGTGACCACCAACCAGGATGGGGGTAGGAAGGACCTCCCTTTTGACAATGAGGCGGAAGAAGCCACCACTGAAGAGAGTCCTTGACCGTCTGAGAAAGGGTGACGTTCTCATCTAGGGACGTCGACTTCCCATCCCCTTGGCGGAGAATGTCCCATTGAATTGGACGCAGATGAAACTGCGCGAAAGGGACTGCCTCCATTGCTGCCACTATCTTGCTAAGAAGGGCATGAGGCGTCTTAAGGGGTGTGACTGGCCTGGAAGGAGAGACTGCACCCCTGTCTGTAGTGAACGCTGTTTGTCCAGCGGAAGCTTCACTATCGCTGAGAGAGTATGAAACTCTATGCCAAGATATGTCAGTGATTGGGTCGGTCAGATTTAACTTTGAAAAGTTGATGATCCACCCGAAACTCTGGAGCGTCTCCAGCGCCATGTTCAGGCCGCTTTAGCATGCCCCTTGAGAGGGTGCCTTGACAAGTAGATCGTCCAAGTAAGGGATCACAGAGTGACCCTGAGAGTGCAGGCCTGCTACCACTGCTGCCATGACCTTGGTGAAAACCCGTGGGGCTGTCGCCAGACCTAAGGGCAGGACTACGAATTGAAGATGCTCGTCTTCTTGAATCGTAGCAACGCTGGTGCTCTGGAGCCATCGGCACAAGGGGATAAGCATCGTGATTGCCTGAAGTGGAACAGGGATTACCACTCCTTCTGCTCGCAGAAGAGCAGCGGCTCGGTCGTTTGAAGAAATCGAGCCAGAGGACGAGAACAAAACTCTATCCTGTACACGTGAGACAAATGTCTCTCACCCACCGGTCTTTGACCTGTGGCAGCTAAATGCCACCAAGCGGGAGAATCTGCCCTTGACCGCGGATGCGGAGATAAAGGGAGGCTGAAAGACATAAGGAAACCGCCTTGTAAGCGGTTCCTCCGGCTGCCGTCTTTGGGCGTGAGTGAGCCCGCCAGGAATCTGAGCCCCTCTGAGTCTTTTGAGTCATTTTGGACTAGGAAATTGGGACCTGCCCGAGCCTGGAAAGGACCGAAACCTCGACTGTTTGATCTGGGCTGGAGTAAGGACGAATCCTTACCCTTGGACTGTTCGAGTTTATGCAATCGGTCACCCAACAGTCTGTTACCAGATAATGGCAAATTGGTTAAGCCCCTTTTTTGGAAACCGATTCTGCCTTCCATTTCCTTAACTCCAAGGCTCTGTGCAAAACCACGGAGTTGGCTTACGCCCCCGTGTACGGCTCGTAGAGACCAGGACAGCATGAATAGCGTAAGTGGCAATGCAGACATATGCGAGATTAAGAACGCCACCTGCAGCACAGATGTACGTGTGACAGTGTCCATCTGCGCAAGACCAGCTGAAATAGCTTGGAGTGCCCATACGGCTGCGAATGCTGGAGCAAACGACGCGCCGATAGCTTCATAGATGGATTTCAACCCGAGCTCCATCTGTGTCAGTGGCATCTTTAAGGGAAGCCCCATCGTCCACTAACTATGGATCTAGTCGCAAGCCTGGAGATTGGAGGATCCACCTTTGGACACTGGGTCCCGCTCTTGACCACGTCAGGTGGAAAGGGATAACGTGTATCCTTAATACATTTGGAGAAACGCTTATCTGGATAAGCCTGGTGTTTCTGAACTGCTTCTCTGAAGTCAGAGTGGCCAGAACAGTACTCAATTAACGCTTGAGATACTGAAAAACGGAAATTTCTCCTGCTGTGAAGCTGACTCCTCTACTGGAAGAGCTGAAGGAGAAATATCCAACATTCCATTGATGGACGCTATAAGATCATTCACTATGGCGTCACCATCCGGAGAGTCCGGATTGAGAGCGGTCTCAGGATCAGAATCCTGAACAGCCACTTCTGCCTCATCATACAGAGAGTCCTCCTGCTGGAACACTGACCAGTGATGAAGCCGAGTGCCGCTCCCAGCGAGCTCGCTTAGGCTGTCTGGGACTGTCGCCCGTGTCAGAGCCTTCACCCTGGGATGCATGGGACCCCCCCCGGAGCAATGATTTGTTCCAAATGAGGGTGGCTAGGGAGCATTGAATCAACATTGCCCACGGTCTGTCTGGACTGCAGAGTCTCTAAGATGTTAGCCATAGTCACAGACAATCTGTCAGCCGAAACTGCAACTCCGTCCCTGTCCCTGGACAGGGTTCATAGGTGGTTCCTTTGGCCACCTCTAGCAGAGACCCCGGCTGAGCAAATGCCACAGGGGAGCATTGCACACAATGGGGATCAGTGGAACCTGCCGGTGGAACAGTATCACATGCAGTACAAGCAGCATAGAAAGCCTGTGCCTTGGCACTCTAGCTTTTTTGCTGCCTCTTGCTTTTTTGCTGCTGTCAAGAAAAGCGACCGTACAGTGCAGTGTATAGCATACAAGCATAAAGTACAAATGAACACTTTAGCACATGCAATACAAGCAGCATAGAAAGCCTGTGCCTTGGCACCCTTGCTTTTTTGCTGCTGTCGTCTAGCCGTCTAGGATAGTATATAGGCAGGAATAGCGACCGTACAGTGCCATGTATAGCATACAGGCATAAAGTACAACTGAACACTTCAGCACATGCAGTACAAGCAGCATAGAAAGCCTGTGCCTTAGCACCCTTGCTTTTTGCTGCTGTAGTCTAGCCATCTAGGAGAGCATATAGCCAAGAATAGCGACCGTACAGCGCCATGTATAGCATACAGGCATAAAGTACAACTGAACACTTCAGCACATGCAATACAAGCAGCATAGAAAGCCTGTGCCTTAGCACCCTTGCTTTTTTGCTGCTGTAGGTACAGTACAAATGAACACCGGCATTAGTGGGGTCAGCACTGCTTACCGCCCGCACAAAAGCGGGTGTGAGGTTGCCAGAATCCTGTGACTGGTTGCTCAGAGCTTGTCTCCGTTCTCCAGCCCAGACTGCAAACTGTAATGGCTGCCGGTGTCCTGTGCAGAGGGGCGGGCCGTGGGCGTGCCCCAGACAAGAGCGGGAAAGCTGGCGTCCCCTGTGTTCAGTGAGGGGGCTGGAGAATGCAAAGCAGACTCCAGCTCTCGGCGCTGACCTTCTGTACAGCGTCCCGCCCCTCCCCTGACTGGCAGGGCTGGGGGCGGGAACGAAACGAAAACTAGGCCGCAAAGCCGGGGACTCGAGTAATACGCGCGGCCGTCCCATGTGCACGGCCAGCGCGGAAGTCCCCGGCGCACCACAAGTCCCAGCCGCGCCACAGTGTAAAAACACCCAGCCGCGACCGGCGCGACCGTTTCTATCGCATAAATTCACTCAGCAAGCTGCAGTGAATAATGGCACAAGCGCTCCGCGCTGTTGTCCCCGGCGCACTAACACTCCCAGCAATGCTGGTGTGTGTGTGCGCGATGTGTATGGGGACACAGAGTACCTTGATGTAGCAGGGCCCTGTCCCTGACGATACTCAGCTCCATATCCAGCAGGTTCTCTGGGTCTGTGGATGGAGCCTGGTCTCAGTGCCTGGAGACCGGTAAGATCCCACTTCCACAGAGCCCCTCAGGGGGATGGGGAAGGAAAGCAGCATGTGGGCTCCAGCCTCCGTACCCGCAATGGGTACCTCAACCTTAACAAACCACAAGTGGGGTAAGAAGGGAGCATGCTGGGGACCCTATATGGGCCCTCTTTTCTTCCATCCGATATAGTCAGCAGCTACTGCTGACTAAACAGTGGAGCTATGCGTGGATGTCTGACCTCCTTCGCACAAAGCTTGAAAACTGAGCATCCCGTGTTCCCACGGGGGGTGTATAGCCAGAAGGGGAGGGGCCTTACACTTTTTAGTGTAATGCTTTGTGTGGCCTCCGGAGGCAGTAGCTATACACCCAATCGTCTGGGTCTCCCAATGGAGCGCCGAAGAAATACCTCATGTTAGAGCTGCAAAAACAGCCCTTCCCTACGAGGAGGCAACCGCCGCCTGCAGGACTCTTCTACCTAGGCTGGCGTCCGCCGAAGCATAGGTATGCACCTGATAATGTTTGGTGAAAGTGTGCAGACTCGACCAGGTGGCTGCCTGGCACACCTGTTGAGCCGTAGCCTGGTGTCGTAATGCCCAGGACGCACCCACGGCTCTGGTTGAGTGGGCCTTTAGCCCTGAAGGAACCGGAAGCCCAGCAGAACGGTAGGCTTCAAGAATTGGTTCTTTGATCCATCGAGCCAGGGTGGCTTTTGAAGCCTGCGACCCTTTGCGCTTACCAGCGACAAGGACAAAGAGTGCATCGGAGCGGCGCAGGGGCGCCGTGCGGGAAATGTAGATTCTGAGTGCTCTCACCAGATCTAACAAATGTAAATCCTTCTCATACCGATGAACTGCATGAGGACAAAAGGAAGGCAATGAGATATCCTGATTTAGATGAAAAGAGGATACCACCTTAGGGAGAAACTCCTGAATGGGGCGCAGCACTACCTTGTCCTGGTGGAAGACCAGGAAAGGAGCCTTGGAAGACAGCGCTGCTAGCTCAGACACTCTCCGAAGAGATGTGATCGCCACCAGAAAAGCTACTTTCTGCGATAGTCGAGAAAGTGAAACATCCCTCAGAGGCTCGAAGGGCGGCTTCTGGAGGGCAACAAGTACCCTGTTCAGATCCCATGGATCTAACGGCCGCTTGTACGGGGGTACGATATGACAAACCCCCTGCAGGAACGTGCGCACCTTAGAAAGTCGTGCTAGACGCTTCTGAAAAAAGACGGATAGCGCTGAGACTTGCCCTTTAAGGGAGCCGAGCGACAAACCTTTTTCTAACCCAGATTGCAGGAAAGAAAGAAAAGTAGGCAATGCAAATGGCCAGGGAGACACTCCCTGAGCAGAGCACCAGGATAAGAATATCTTCCACGTTCTGTGGTAGATCTTAGCAGACGTGGGCTTCCTAGCCTGTCTCATGGTGGCAACGACCCCTTGGGATAATCCTGAAGACGCTAGGATCCAGGACTCAATGGCCACACAGTCAGGTTCAGGGCCGCAGGATTCCGATGGAAAAACGGCCCTTGGGACAGTAAGTCTGGTCGGTCTGGTAGTGCCCACGGTTGGCCGACCGTGAGATGCCACAGATCCGGGTACCACGACCTCCTCGGCCAGTCTGGGGCGACGAGTATGACGCGGCTGCAATCGGATCTGATCTTGCGTAGCACTCTGGGCAAGAGTGCCAGAGGTGGAAACACATAAGGGAGCCGGAACTGCGACCAATCTTGCACCAAGGCGTCTACCGCCAGAGCTCTTTGATCGCGAGACCGCGCCATGAAGGTCGGAACCTTGTTGTTGTGCCGAGACGCCATTAGGTCGACATCCGGCACCCCCCAGCGGTGACAGATTTCCTGAAACACGTCTGGGTGAAGGGACCACTCCCCTGCGTCCATACCCTGGCGACTGAGGAAGTCTGCTTCCCAGTTTTCCACGCCCGGGATGTGAACCGCGGATATGGTGGATGCTCTGTCCTCCACCCACATCAGAATCCGCCGGACTTCCTGGAAGGCTTGCCGACTGCGTGTCCCTCCTTGGTGGTTGATGTATGCCACCGCTGTGGAGTTGTCCGACTGAATTCGGATCTGCTTTCCTTCCAGCCACTGCTGGAAGGCTAGTAGGGCAAGATACACTGCTCTGATTTCCAGAACATTGATCTGAAGGGTGGACTCCTGCTGAGTCCACGTACCCTGAGCCCTGTGGTGGAGAAAAACTGCTCCCCACCCTGACAGACTCGCGTCCGTCGTGACTACTGCCCAGGATGGGGGTAGGAAGGATCTTCCCTGTGATAAAGAGGTGGGAAGAAGCCACCACTGCAAAGAGTCCTTGGTCGTCTGGGACAGGGAGACTTCCCTGTCCAGGGATGTTGACTTCCCGTCCCATTGGCGGAGAATGTCCCACTGAAGTGGGCGCAGATGAAACTGCGCAAACGGGACTGCCTCCATTGCTGCCACCATCTTCCCTAGGAAGTGCATGAGGCGCCTCAAGGGGTGCGACTGACCTTGAAGGAGAGACTGCACCCCTGTCTGTAGCGACCGCTGCTTGTCCAGCGGAAGCTTCACTATCGCTGAGAGAGTATGAAACTCCATGCCAAGATACGTTAGTGATTGGGTCGGTGACAGATTGGACTTTGAAAAGTTGATGATCCACCCGAAAGTCTGGAGAGTCTCCAGCGCAACATTCAGGCTGAGTTGGCATGCCCCTTGAGAGGGTGCTTTGACAAGCAGATCGTCTAAGTAAGGGATCACCGAGTGTCCCTGAGAGTGCAAGATTGCTACCACTGCCGCCATGACCTTGGTGAAAACCCGTGGGGCTGTCGCCAGACCAAATGGCAGAGCTACGAATTGTAGATGGTCGTCTCCTATCACGAAACGTAGAAAGCGTTGGTGCTCTGTAGCAATCGGCACGTGGAGATAAGCATCTTTGATGTCTATTGATGCAAGGAAATCTCCTTGAGACATTGAGGCAATGACGGAGCGGAGGGATTCCATCCGGAACCGCCTGGCGTTCACATGCTTGTTGAGCAGTTTTAGGTCCAGAACAGGACGGAATGAGCCGTCCTTTTTTGGCACCACAAAGAGATTGGAGTAAAAACCTTGCCCTTGTTCCTGAAGAGGAACAGGGATCACCACTCCTTCTGCTCTTAGAGAGCCCACCGCCTGCAGAAGGGCATCTGCTCGGTCGGGATGTGGGGAAGTTCTGAAGAACCGAGGCGGAGGACGAGAACTGAACTCTATCCTGTACCCGTGAGACAGAATGTCTCTCACCCAACGGTCTTTGACCTGTGGCAGCCAAATGTCGCAAAAGCGGGAGAGCCTGCCACCGACCGAGGATGCGGAGAGAGGAGGCCGAAAGTCATGAGGTAGCCGGCTTGGAAGCTGCTCCTCCGGTTGCTTTCTTGGGGCGTGAGTGAGCCCGCCAGGCATCTGAGCTCCTTTGCTCCTTCTGAGTCCCTTTGGACGAGGAGAATTGGGGCTTGCCCGAGCCTCGAAAGGACCGAAACCTCGACTGCCACTTCCTCTGCTGAGGTTTGCTTGATCTGGGCTGGGGTAAGGAGGAGTCCTTACCCTTGGACTGTTTAATGATTTCAGCCAATTGCTCACCAAACAGTCTGTCTCCAGATAGCGGCAAGCTGGTTAAACATTTCTTGGAAGCAGAATCTGCTTTCCATTCCTTTAACCACAAGGCTCTGCGCAAAACCACAGAGTTGGCAGACGCCATTGAGGTACGGCTCGTAGAGTCCAGTACCGCATTGATAGCGTATGTCGCAAACGCAGACATTTGCGTAGTTAAGGACGCCACTTGCGGCACTGCTGGACGTATGAAAGAGTCCACCTGTGCCAGACCAGCGGAAATAGCTTGGAGTGCCCACACGGCCGCGAATGCTGGAGCAAACGACGCGCCGATAGCTTCATAGACAGATTTCAACCACAGGTCCATCTGTCTGTCATTGGCATCTTTAAGTGAAGCCCCATCCTCCACTGCAACTATGGATCTAGCCGCAAGCCTGGATATTGGGGGATCCACCTTTGGACACTGGGTCCAGCGTTTGACCACGTCAGGGGGAAAGGGATAACGTGTATCCTTAAGACGTTTGGAAAAACGCTTGTCTGGATAAGCATGATGTTTCTGGACTGATTCTCTGAAGTCAGAGTGGTCCAGAAAAGTACTCAATTTACGCTTGGGATACCGAAAATGGAACTTCTCCTGCTGTGCAGCTGCCTCCTCTGCTGAAGGGGCTGGGGGAGAAATATCCAACAGTCTATTGATGGCCGCTATAAGGTCATTTACCATTGCGTCACCATCAGGGGTATCTAGATTGAGAGCGGTGTCAGGATTAGACTCCTGATCACCCACCTCTGTCTCCTCACACAGGGACTCTTCTCGTTGAGACCCTGACCAGTGTGATGACGTCGAGGGTCTTTCCCAGCGAGCCCGCTTAGGCTGCCTGGGACTGTCATCCGAGTCAGAGTCTTCAGCCTGTGATGCCTGGGACCCCCTTGAAGTACGGATTAGTTCCAACTGAGGGGGACCGGGGAGCATAGACACAGCAGTGTCCATGGTCTGAGAAACTGGCCTGGACTGCAAGGTCTCCAGGATTTTGTCATAGTCACAGACATCTTATCAGCAAAAATTGCAAATTCTGTCCCCGTCACCGGGGCAGGGTTCACAGGCGTCTCTGCCTGGGCCACTACTACCATAGGCTCTGGCTGCCGAAGTGGCACAGGGATTGAACATTGCACACAATGGGGGTCATTGGAGCCTGCCGGTAGATTAGCCCCACATGCGACACAAGCAGTGCATACCGCCCGTGCCTTGGCACCCTTGCGTTTTGCGGATGACATGTTGTTGTCTCCTCAGAGCAATATAGGGTATAAGCCAAGAAGCGACCGTACAGTGCAATATCAATATATATGGTACAGGGAAAAAATGCACCAAAAAACACTGTGGCACTAGTGGGGCCAGCACTTATGTGCAGCTTACCGCCCGCAGAAACGGGGGTGTGTGGTCAGCAGAGTCCCTTGTCTGGGTCCCCCAGAGCCTGTGTCCTTTCTCCAGCCAGACTGCATGCAGGAATGGCTGCCGGCGTCCTGTGGAGAGGGGCGGGCCCTGGGCGTGTTGAGACCAAGAGCGGGAAACCTGCGCCCCACTGTGCCCAGTGAGAGGGCTGGAGTATGTAAATAAGACTCCAGCCCTCAGCGCTGACTATGGAACAGCGTCTCTCCCTTCCCCTGATTGACAGGGTGGGGGCGGGATTGAAGCTGAGCTAGGCCGCAAAAGCCGGGGACTAGATTTATGAGCGCTGCCGCCGTAAAAGCGCGGTCAGCGCGAGTCCCCGGCGCACTACAAGTCCCAGCCGCGCCGCCGCTCCCGGAGCGGCCGGTGCGGTAGTTCCCAACAATAAAATCACTCAGCTAAGCTGCAGTGACTGTAACCCCAGCGCGCAGCGCTACTGTCCCCGGCGCACTAGCACACCCAGCAAGTCTGGAGTGTGCGTGGCCTGTCTGTGCGGGGACACAGAGTACCTGAATGTTGCAGGGCCTTGTCCCTGACGGTACTCAGCTCCTCCAGCAGGTTCTCTGGGTCTGTGGATGGAGCCCGGCCTCAGGGTTTGGGGGCCGGTAAGATCCCACTTCCACAGAGCCCCTCAGGGGGATGGGGAAGGAAAACAGCATGTGGGCTCCAGCCTCCGTACCCGCAATGGGTACCTCAACCTTACAAACCACAAGTGGGGTGAGAAGGGAGCATGGTGGGGGCCCTATATGGGCCCTCTTTTCTTCCATCCGATATAGTCAGCAGCTACTGCTGACTAAACAGTGGAGCTATGCGTGGATGTCTGACCTCCTTCGCACAAAGCTTGAAAACTGAGCATCCCGTGTTCCCACGGGGGGTGTATAGCCAGAAGGGGAGGGGCCTTACACTTTTTAGTGTAATGCTTTGTGTGGCCTCCGGAGGCAGTAGCTATACACCCAATCGTCTGGGTCTCCCAATGGAGCGCCGAAGAAATTCTCTTTTTCTTTATCGTTCCTATGGGAGACCCAGACATTGGGACGTCTCAAAGCAGTCCATGGGTGGGAATAAACAGAAAAACTGAGAAGTAGGCGGAGCCTAACTTCACAAGTCGGCGACAGCCGCCTGAAGGATGCGTCTGCCCAAGCTCGCATCTGCCGAAGCATGAGCATGCACTTGGTAGTGCTTTGAAAAGGTATGCAAGCTAGTCCAAGTGGCAGTCTGACAGACTTGCTGAGCCGTAGCCTGGTGCCTGAAAGCCCAAGAGGCACTGACAGCTCTGGTCGAGTGTGCCTTGATCCCCGGCGGAAGAGGCACCTGAGAACACTGGTAGGCATCCGAAATGGTTGACCTAATCCAACGGGCTAAGTTCGGCTTAGAAGCCGAGAGGCCCTTACGCCGACCTGTGGTTAGCACAAAAAGAGAGGTGCACCGCCTAAGAACAGCGGTGTGAGACACATAGATCCGGAGCGCCCGCACCAGATCCAGAGTATGCAACGCTTTTTCAAAGCGATGAACAGGAGCCGGACAAAAGGAAGGTAGGGTAATGTCCTGGTTAAGGTGGAAAGGAGAAACCACCTTGGGGAGAAAGTCCGGAGTCGGACGGAGAACCACCTTGTCTTGATGAAAAACCAAAAAAAGGTGACTCCGAAGAGAGCGAAGCTAAATCAGAGACTCTCCTGAGGGAAGTTATGGCCACTAGAAAGACCACCTTCTGTGAAAGACGAAACAAAGAAACCTCTTTAAGAGGCTCAAAGGGGGGTTTCTGCAAAACCGTGAGAACCAAATTGAGGTCCCAGGGATCCAAGGGCCGCCGGTAAGGCGGGATGTGAGACGCACCTTGCATGAAGGTGCGGACCTGAGCCAGCCGGGCGATACGCCGCTGGAACAGAACTGACAAAGCTGAGACTTGTCCCTTGAGAGAGTTGAGGGATAGTCCTAGCTGCAGACCGGACTGTAGAAAAGACAGAAGGGCCGGCAAGGAAAAAGGCCAAGGAGAATGGCCGGAAGAGCGACACCAGGACAGGAAAGTCCTGTGATAGATCTTGGCAGAGGAAGACTTACGGGCCCGAGTCATAGTGGAGATGACTTCAGGGGGGATACCAGAAGCCGTCAAGATCCAGGACTCAAGAACCACGCCGTCAATCTGAGAGCCGCAGAATTCTGGCGGAAAACCGGACCTTGTGAGAGAAGGTCTGGACGGTCCGGAAGATGCCACGGCACCTCTACGGACAGATGGAGCAGGTCTGGGTACCAAGCTCGCCTGGGCCAGTCCGGAGCAATGAGGATGACTCGACGGCCCTCCATTCTGATCTTGCGCAGAACTCTGGGCAAGAGAGCTAGATGGGGAAACACGTAGGACAGACGAAACTGGGACCAATCTTGAACCAAAGCGTCCGCTGCAAAGGCCTGAGGATCGTGGGAGCGAGCCACGTAAACCGGAACCTTGTTGTTGTGACGGGATGCCATTAGGTCCACTTCCGGAGTGCCCCACTTGCGGCAGATTGACTGAAACACTGCCGGATGCAGGGACCACTCGCCACTGTCCACGGTTTGACGGCTGAGATAATCTGCTTCCCAGTTTTCCACGCCTGGGATGTGGACTGCGGATATGGTGGACTTGGAGTCCTCCGTCCATTGAAGGATGCGTTGAACCTCCAACATTGTAAGGCGGCTGCGTGTCCCGCCTTGGTGATTGATGTAGGCAACTGCTGTCGCGTTGTCTGACTGGACTCTGATGTGCTTGCCCGCCAACAGGTGGTGAAAGGCTAGGAGAGCTAGAAGCACAGCTCTGGTTTCCAGCACATTGATCGAGAGGGCTGACTCGGACGGAGTCCAAGTGCCCTGCGCTCGGTGGTGGAGACATACCGCTCCCCAGCCGGATAGACTGGCATCTGTGGTGAGGATCACCCAGGATGGGGCCAGGAAGGAGCGCCCCTCAGACAGAGAGAGGGGCCGAAGCCAGCACTGAAGAGAGCTCCTGGTCTGTGGCGACAGAGCCACTAGCCTGTGCAAGGAGGAAGACTGCTTGTCCCAACAGTGGAGAATGTCCAGCTGCAGGGGACGCAGATGGAACTGGGCAAAGGGAACAGCTTCCATTGACGCCACCATCTGACCCAGCACCTGCATCAGGTGCCTGATGGAATAACGGCGGGGCCTCAGCAGAGAGCGCACCGCCAGTTGGAGGGACTGCTGTTTGACTAAGGGCAGCTTCACAAGTGCCGGCAGAGTCTCGAACTGCATCCCTAGGTACGTGAGCCTCTGGGTCGGAGTCAGAGTGGATTTGGGCATATTGACAAGCCACCCGAATTGGGCTAGAGTGGCGAGAGTGAGCGAGACACTCCGCTGACAGTCTGCGCTGGATGAAGCCTTGACTAGAAGGTCGTCCAGGTAAGGAATCACTGCCAACCCCTGGAGGTGCAGAACCGCAACCACTGCTGCCATGACCTTGGTGAATACCCGAGGGGCCGTGGCTAACCCGAAGGGGAGAGCCACGAATTGGAAATGTTCCTCTCCGATTGCAAAACGTAGCCAACGCTGGTGTGAAACTGCAATTGGTACATGCAGATAGGCATCTCTGATGTCGATGGATGCCAGGAAATCCCCTTGGGTCATTGAGGCAATGACTGATCGCAGGGACTCCATGCGAAAGTGCCGCACCTGAACATGCTTGTTGAGAAGCTTGAGATCCAGGATGGGCCGGAAGGAACCGTCCTTTTTGAGGACTAGGAATAGATTTGAGTAGAAACCGCTGAACCGTTCCCGGGCGGGAACTGGTACAATTACTCCATTGGCCTGCAAGGCTGCCACGGCCTGAGAGAAGGCGGCGGCCTTGGAGCAGGGGGGAGTAGACAGAAAAAATCTGTTTGGCGGGCTGGAAGAGAATTCTATCCTGTAGCCGTGGGAGATGATATCCCGCACCCACTGATCGGAGACGTGTTGAAACCACACGTCGCCAAAGTGGGAGAGCCTGCCACCGACTAAGGACGTTGCTGGCGTGGACAGATAGTCAAGAGGAGGCTGCCTTAGTGGCAGCAGCTCCTGCGGTCTTCTGTGGACGCGCTTTTGTGCGCCAGCTGGATTTTTGGTCCTTGGCTGAGTTAGTGGACGAGGCCGAGGGCTTAGAGGACGACCAGTTGGAGGAACGAAAGGAACGAAACCTCGACTGATTCCTACCCTGGACAGGTTTCCTGGTTTTGGTTTGTGGCATGGAAGTACTCTTCCCGCCAGTAGCATCCTTAATAATTTCATCCAGCTGTTCACCGAACAGCCTGGACCCAGCAAAAGGGAGTCCAGCAAGGAACTTCTTCGAGGAAGCATCTGCCTTCCACTCTCAAAGCCACAGGATCCTGCGGATAGCGAGGGAATTAGCCGAAGCCACCGCAGTGCGGTGAGAAGCCTCCAGCATGGCAGACATGGCATAGGATGAAAAAGCTGAAGCTTGGGAAGTTAAAGCGACCATTTCGGGCATAGATTCCCTGGCGAGGGAATGCATCTCCTCTAGAGAAGCAGAGATGGCTTTGAGAGCCCACACTGCTGCAAAAGTTGGGGAGAACGAGGCCCCCGCAGCTTCATACACAGACTTGGCTAGAAGGTCGACCTGGCGGTCAGTGGAATCCTTAAGTGAGGTGCCGTCAGCCACCGACACAAAGGTCCGGGCTGAGAGTCTAGATACCGGAGGGTCTACCTTTGGTGAATGAGCCCACTCCTTGACCACCTCAGGTGGAAATGGAAACCGGTCATCAGAACCACGCTTTGGGAAGCGTTTGTCAGGACAGGCCCTGGGCTTGGACACAGCGGCCTGAAAACTGGAGTGGTTAAAGAACACACTCTTTGTCCTCTTAGGCGAGGTAAACTGGTGCTTTTCTGCCAGAGAGGGTTGCTCCTCTGATACTGGCGGATTGAGGTCCAGTACAGAATTAATGGACGCAATCAAATCACTAACATCTGAGTCACTTTCTGACAGACCAATGGGGCACATGTGTTAGCCACCGATTCCCCCTGTAAAGGCATCCTCCTCGTCCCGCGAGTCAGCGTCTGAAACAGAGCCGCGGGACGAGGAAGGAGAGGGAGCCCTGCGTCTCCTTTTAGGAGGACGGGGTCTGGGACCAGATGATGAATCCTCTATGAGCTCTGCTGACAGAGCCCTAGCAGAAGAGGCACCCTGTGAAGGCGGCTGATGCATGTTCAGCAAAGTCCTGGACAGATGTCCCATGGAGTCGGCAAAAGACTGGGAGATTGACCTAGAGAAAGATTCTACCCAAGCCGGGGGTTCAGCCACAGGGACCGGAGCAGCCTGAGAGACCACTGGGGGGGGGCGATTCCAGGCTGAGGCATCGTCAGGTTAGAGCAGGCATCACAATGTGGATATGTGCTCGGTTCAGGCAGCACGAGCTTACATGCAGCGCATACTGAACACAGCTTTGGAGCCTTGCTCCTCGTGTGAGACATGCTGCTGGAGTGGGGGCTCTGCCAGAATGACCCCCAGAGAGTATATACAAAAGGTCCACAACCAGAGGTTGTGGCTTACCAGACCGCAGGAGCGGTTTGTGTGCCCTCCAGATCCCAAAGCCCGGACCCCCAAGCACCTCAGCAGGGATGCTGCAGCCAGCGCTGATCGCAGGGAAGAACGCTGAGAAAATGGCGCCGGAGTGAAGAGAGGGGGCGGGACTCACTCAGAGCGGGATCTGGAGGGCCAAAGAGACCTACAGGGGAGGAGACATGAACTCAGTGAGGAGTGTCTCTCCCCTGTGCAGAACGGCCGCTGGGCGGAGCCGCGCTGTCCCTCTGCATGAATGACATGCGAGGGCAGTGAAACCGAAAGTAGGCCTCCGGCAAAGCCGGGGCTTAAATTTGAGCGGTGCGGCCGGCGCGCAGGCACCATCGGCGCGGTTCTCAGGCGACAGCCAGAGAACCCGCCGGAAATGTCACAAAAATCACTCAGCACACTCTCCCCCAACAATAAAGTACAAGGGACCCCCATATATAAACGTCTCAGGTACTTAGCTTGCTGAGACGCAGGGTTCCAAGTCCCTGGGGGAGAGTTCTCCGGTCCAGCAGGATCCTGAAGGGCTGCGGATGGAGACCGGTCTCCTGCCAAGCATGGAGAACCGTGCTGGCTCCCACTTCAAGCCAGAGCCCAGGAGGGATGGTGAAGGAGCGCGGCATGTAAGGCTCCAGCCTTGGAATCAACCTTAACAGCACCGCCGACACAGTGGGGTGAGAAGGGATATGCCGGGGTCCAGGCTTGGACTCACTTTTCTTCAAACTCTTTCCAAAAATGAAAAATCAGATGAGAATGCATGTGTGGATGTATGCCTCCTGAACACAAAGCGATAAACTGGCTAGATCTGGTTCTCCAGGGGGTGTATAAGCTCAGAGGGAGGAGCTACACTTTTGAGTGTAGTACTTTGGGTGTCCTCCGGAGGCAGAAGCTATACACCCAATGTCTGGGTCTCCCATAGGAACGATAAAGAAATCCTTATGGTTGGTCCTCTTTAAAAGGAACACCAATATTTATTTCCTGACATTTAACGTCCTCAACCACCACAACCGTCCCCAATGGTCGGACCACCGCCGATCCAGAGAACAGGGCTCTTAAATGCCTGTGATTGGGAGCTACTGTCCCATTCATGGTTTATAGGACGGGAGATTTCTACAACCGTCCCATAAACCATGACACGAATGCACACGACACATTTCGGAGCCCCATTCTTTGATTCATAGGGGACTCCAGCACTAAACAAGTTATCAGTTATCCTCTCTGCAGAGTCTGCACCATTTACTATGGGCAAAAAAAATTTCTGTAATGGTGTGATACCTACTAAAGTGAGTGGAATGTATGGAAACGTATAAAACCATTCTCCTGTTATGTTGACAGACAAACCCCCTTCCCCCCCATGAATAAAAGCCATGAATCTCCCGATACAAGCCGCTTAGATCAGTATTCTGGTGAGACTCGGGGAGCAGAAATAATTGCGATCTGACAGGCGTTGGTGCAGATAACTGCAGGAAAGATGGCTGCCAAGTGTCAGCTCGTGAGCGAACGCTGTTGACATTTTCTCTTATTAGAATTGGTTTCACTTGAAAATCAGAGCAGAGCGGGGGCTCCGGGGACGCAGCTGCCAAGAAGCCGAGCAGCTATGTGTGTGGGAAGCAGGAGGAAGAAAGAAGCAATGCAATATGGTGTTTTGAAAAATTCAATACCCCTGAGAATGACATTTCCCCGTGACCCCGTATGGCACTGCTACTTGGCTGAGAGTTAACAACGAAGGCACGATTTATTTTAACGACTCGTTATATCGGTGCTGACGGTGAAACCTCAAAGTGAAGACACGGCAACGCACCTCCTCGACATAATCATGGCCGACGGGCTGGACATCGCTCTGCAGGGCGGCCAGGGTCTGAGCAGCTTCGGACATGGGATCCATCTTCACTTCCTGGGACTGCGCGCTGGAATTCGATGCGAGCTTGGTGCCGTCGGTCATCTTACTGTCCTCGGTCTTATTTCCAGTGGACTGCAACTTAGTCCCACCTAGGAATGAACGCACAGTAAATACACAGAGGCCAGACTGTTGATATTCTAGTGCATTATTTTTCCACTTGCCTATGAAGGTTATTTTCGGTGTGGTTATTTTCTTCACGATGCTGTTAGAGGAGATGGTAGACAATTTGCCTGCGCTCGAGGAGCCGAGAGAGGCGCTAGAAGTGGACGTCAGCAGCTTGGCGGCAGCTGTGGTGATGGAGGAGCTCCCGTTAGCGCTGGAGGCGCTGCCGGAGGACGCCGCCGTCTTGGAGACGGCTGCTGAAGTGACAGACTGGCTCACGACATTTGGCTCGGTGGATGGAATGGGTTTGCCGAGCTTGGTGTGAAGCTTTACAACCTGTAGGGGAAAATTTGCAAGTTTAGAGGCTGGGAAAATTCACTTTATCTGCCTCCTGCTTGTAAGAGAAGACACTTATCAAAAGCAGGAGGCAGGGGAGACAAAGTGTTGTAGAGGTCGACTGAGCTATAGGTTGTTTGTTCAAACGTAAGAAGAATATCTATGTATATAAATAATCAAAATTTAGATGTAGTTGCATAATCTGTCTGTCTATGTAGCCATCGCATAGACCCATAGTATAATTCAAAGTTGTATAGTCATGAAGGAGTTAACCAAAGATAATGAAGCCAGAATGTGAAGCTGCAAAAGTGTTATCAGTAATGTTCACACAGAAAGAATGTACAAGAAAAACTGCGCTGTGAGAAATTAAGGAGTACTCCCTGTTTAGCTTCAAGGCCGAAGTACCTTTTCTGTATAATTGGATCTATCGAATACACGAGTCAGTTGATGACGCTGGCTCAAAGAGAGCATGTCTGTGTGTTTATTGTCTGATACATTGATATATCGGCACTGGTATACAGCTAATACGGCACAGTCTCTGTTATTCCCAAACGAAGACTCCATTAAGCAGTCTTCACCCAAATTCCTCCCTTGACAGTATCACATATATTACATGGAGACACGGCTGATGTAGTCGGGAGTTTCTAGGAGGATAAGGCTGCTTTCACACATCGGTTTTTCACAGTCAGGCACAATCCGGCAAATTACGGATAAAACTGATCTGGCGTTAGATCCATTTTATTCCCCACAGATTTGTATTAGCGCCGGATTGTGCCGGATGGCCTTGCGTTGCATGTGGCATCCGGCTGCCAGAAAGGACGCAGCATGGAATGTTTTTTTTTTTGTCTCCGGCAAAAAAACGGGCCACGCCGGACCCGGCACCGTCCAGCATGTAGCATAATGGAAGCCTATGGGCGCCGGATCCGTCGTCATCCGACATATGACGGAATCCAACGACGGATCTGGGTTTTTTTTTTTTTTTTTAAACTGAGCATGCTCAGTATCACAACGGATCCATCAAAAAACGGAAGGAACGCATGGAAAAAACTAATGCGATGGATCTGTCGCATCAGTTTTTTCGCCGGATCGTGCCTGATGGCAAAAAACTAATGTGTGAAAGAAGCCTAAGCTTGAATGTCCACAGAAACTGGATTTTTTTTTTAAACTGGGTTTTGTGTAGATATTCCAGTAATGTGCACGTACCTTCTGGTGTTTAGCGCCTCTGATGTGGGCAGCGTACGCATCTGCCCCTGTGCAAGAGACATCGCACAGCTCACAGCGGAGCTGGTTCTGGGTCCCGCGGATCGCTGTGCTGCTGCTGGTTGTGTTTTGGGAAGCTTTTAAGGCGGCTTCTTTTTTCTTGTGCTTTTGTCCTTCTAAATGCTCCTTATAAGTCTGTAATTTATCAAAGGAAAAACAAAAAAAAAAAAAAAAAAAAAAAAAAAAAAAAAAAAAATGGAATCTTACCGTTAATTCGGTTTCTAGGAAACCCTCCACGACAGCACACAGGATAACTGTGCTGTCGTGGAGGGTGACAAGAGAAAGGATAGAAGACGTAAAAATGCTAAAACGGTCAATAAAAGTCTCTTAAATTGGAAGGGTCAAAGAATAAGCCTGTTGTGTAGGAATACAAAGCAAAAGAATCAATCCGGTGCCTTTTGCATTTCTACATCGGTTATTATAGCAAACGTGTTCCCCTCGCTTCTGCGACTGGCAGCAGAGCTAGTGATCTAGTTTGCAAGTGAGCGTCCCATCTGCTACAGAAACGTACGCAGGATCATATAGGACACCCCCAGACGTAAGTACCATATTTTTCAGATTATAAGACGCACTTTTCCTCCCAAAAATTTGGAGGGAAATTTATGGGTGCGCCTTATAATCTGAATGTAGCTTACCGGGGGCGAGGTGGAGAGGGGCGCTCACAGGGGATGCTGTGGGCCACGGGCGCTGTGCTGTGTGGGCGTTGCTGCGGGCTATGAGGCAGGGGTCGCCATTTTGAAAAGGTCAGCGGTGCGAGCTTCAAATAATGGCGCCTAGAGTCGGCGTGTGCACAGCTCTCAGCTGAAGATCTCCTCTGCGCAGGCACCACCGATCTCCTCTGTGCATGCGCCACCTCTGGCCCACTGATCTCCTCTGCGCATGCGCCACCTCTGGCCCACTGATCTCCTCTGCACATGCGCCACCTCTGGCCCACTGATCTCCTCTGCGCATGCGCCACCTCTGGCCCACTGATCTCCTCTGCGCATGCGCCACCTCTGGCCCACTGATCTCCTCTGCGCATGCGCCACCTCTGGCCCATTGATCTCATCTGCGCATGCGCCACCTCTGGCCCATTGATCTCCCTGCAGCGGATTTAAGGAAAATGATGCCTGGAGATGGCGTATGCGCAGATGAGATCTCTGCTTGTAAATGAGCCGACAGCTTCATCTGCGCACACGCCGACTTCGGGTGCCATTTTATTGAAGCCCGCATCGGCGAAAGTTTCTGGATGCTCCTCCTGCCTCACAGTGCCCGCAGCAATGATCTGGGACACCCACTGCACCACCCGCAGCATCGCCCTGCTCAACCCCCGCCCGTCTCCTGAGACCTGCTACACCACCGAATTATAAGACGGACCCCATATTTTTTCTCTCTAAATTTGGGGTGCATCTTATAAAACAAAAGAAGGGAATTTTGTTACTTACCGTAAATTCCTTTTCTTCTAGCTCCTATTGGGAGACCCAGACGATTGGGTGTATAGCTACTGCCTCCGGAGGCCACACAAAGCATTACACTAAAAAGTGTAAGGCCCCTCCCCTTCTGGCTATACACCCCCAGTGGGATCACTGGCTCACCAGTTTTAGTGCAAAAGCAAGAAGGAGGAAAGCCAATAACTGGTTTAAACAAATTCACTCCGAAGTAACATCGGAGAACTGAAAACCATTTAACATGAACAACATGTGTACCCGAAAACAACCAAAAATCCCGAAGGACAACAGGGCGGGTGCTGGGTCTCCCAATAGGAGCTAGAAGAAAAGGAATTTACGGTAAGTAACAAAATTCCCTTCTTCTTCGGCGCTCCATTGGGAGACCCAGACGATTGGGACGTCCAAAAGCTGTCCCTGGGTGGGTAAAGAAATACCTCATGTTAGAGCTGCAAGACAGCCTTTCCCTACGGGGAGGCAACTGCCGCCTGCAGGACTCTTCTACCTAGGCTGGCGTCCGCCGAAGCATAGGTATGCACCTGATAATGTTTGGTGAAAGTGTGCAGACTCGACCAGGTAGCTGCCTGGCACACCTGTTGAGCCGTAGCCTGGTGCCGTAATGCCCAGGACGCATCCACGGCTCTGGTAGAATGGGCCTTCAGCCCTGATGGAACCGGAAGCCCAGTAGAACGGTAGGCTTCAAGGATTGGTTCCTTGATCCATTGAGCCAGGGTGGATGTTGCAGCCTGCGATCCCTTGCGCTGACCAGTGACAAGGACAAAGAGTGCATCCGAGCGGCGCAGGAGCGCCGTGCGGGAATGTAGATTCTGGGTGCTCTACACCAGATCCAACAATGCAAAGCCATTACATATCGATGAAATGGATAAAAGGAAGGTAAGGAGATATCCTGATTGTGATAAAAAGGGAATACCACCTTAGGGAGAAACTCTGGGATCGGACGCAGCTCTACCTTATCTTGGTGAACACCAGGAAGGGAGCTTTGGATGACCGCGCTGCTAGTTCGGACACTCTCCGAAAAGACGTGACCGCTACCAGAAAGGCCACTTTCTGTGAAAGTCGAGAAAGTGAAAACATCCCTCAGAGGCTCGAAGGGCGGCTCCTAGAGAGCAATTAATACCCTGTGCAGATCCCATGGGTCTGACGGCCTCTTGTACGGAGGGACAATGTGATAACCCCCCTGCAGGAACGTGCGTACCTGAGGAAGTCGTACTAGGCGCTTCTGAAAGAATACCGACAGCGCTGCGACTTGTCCTTTAAGGGAGCCGAGCGACAAACCTTTTCCCAATCCAGATGCAGGAAGGGGGGAAAAAGGAGACAATGCAAATGGCCAGGGAGACACTCCCTAAGCAGAGCACCAAGATAAGAATAACTTCCACGTCTTGTGGTAGATTTTGGCAGACGTCGGCTTCCTAGCCCGTCTCATGGTGACAATGACGTCTTGAGATAATCCTGAAGACGCTAGGATCTCGGACTCGATGGCCGCACAGGCCGGATCAGGGCCGTAGAATTCAGTGGAAAGAACGGCCCTTGGGACAGTAAGTCTGGCCGGTCTGAGAGTGCCCACGGTTGGCCGACCGTGAGATGCCACAGATCCGGGACCACGACCTCCTCGGTCAGTCTGGGACGACGAGGATGGCGCGGCGGCAAGCGGAGCTGAGCTTGCGTAGCACTCTGGGCAACAGTGCCAGAGTAGAAAACACATAGGGTAGCTGGAACTGCGACCAATCCTGAACTAGGGCGCCTGCCGCCAGAGCTCTTTGCTCGTGAGACCGCGCCATGAAAATCGGGACCTTGTTGTTGTGCCGAGACGCCATTAGGTCGACGTCCGGCATCTCCCAGCGGCTACAGATTTCCTGACACCATACTGGGTGCAGAGGCCATTCCCCTGCGTCCATGCCCAGGCGACTGAGGAAGTCTGCTTCCCAATTTTCTACGCCCGGGATGTGAACTGCGGATATGGTGGATGCTCTGTCCCCCACCCACATCAGAATCCGCCGGATTGCCTGGTAGGCTTGGCGATGCGTGTTCCGCCTTGGTGGGCGATGTCTGCCACCGCTGTGGAATTGTCCGACTGAATTCGGATCTGTTTTCCTTCCAGCCACTGCTGGAAGGCTTGCAGGGCAAGATGCACTGCCCAGATTTCCAGAACATTGATCTGAAGGATGGACTCCTCTGAAGAGAGTCCTTGACCGTCTGAGAAGGGAAACGTTCCTTTCTAGGGACGTCGACTCCCCAACCCATTGGCAAAGCATGTCCCATTGAAGTGGACGCAGACGAACTGCGCGAAAGTGACTGCCTCTGCATGAGGCGTCTTAAAGGGTGTGACTGGCCTTGAAGGAGAGACTGCACCCCCGACTGTAGTGAACGCTGCTTGTCCAGCGGAAGCTTCACTATCGCTGAGGGAGTGTGAAACTCCGTGCCCAGATATGTCAGCGATTGGGTCGGTGCCCGATGTAACCTTGAAAAGTTGATGATCCACCCGAAACTCTGGAGAGTCTCCAGCGCCACGTTCAGGCTGTGTCGGCATGCCTCTTGAGAGGGTGCCTTGACAAGTGGATCGTCCAGTAAGGATCACAGAGTGACCCTGAGAGTGCAGGACTGCTCCCACTGCTGCCCTGAACTTGGTGAAAACCCGTAGGGCTGTCGCCAGACCGAAGGGCAGTGGTACGCACTGAAGATGCTCGTCTTCAATAACGAAACGTAGCAAACGCTGGTGCTCTGGAGCAATCGGCACGTGGAGATAAGCATCCTGATGTCTATTGATGCTAGGAAATCTCCTTGAGACATTGAGGCAATGACGGAGCGGAGGGTTACATCCGGAACCGCCTGGCTTTCACGTGCTTGGTGAGCAGTTTTAGGTCCAGAACGGAACGGAAAAAGCCACCCTTTTTTGGCACCCCAATAAGATTGGAGGAAAAAACCGTGTCTTGTTCCTGAAGAGGAACAGGGATTACCACTCCTTCTGCCTGCAGAAGAGCATCGGCTCGGTGGGGTGGGGGGGGGAGTTCTGAAGAGTCGAGCCGGAGGACGAAAACAGAGCTCTATCCTGTACACGTGAGACACAATGTCTCTCACCCACCGGTCTGTGACCTGTGGCAGCTAAATGTACCCAGAAGCGGGAGATTCTGCCACCAACCGCGGATGCGGAGAGAGAGAGCTGAAATACATGAGGAGATCGCCTTGGTAGCGGTTCCTCCTGCTGCCTTCCTTGGGCGTGAATGAGCCCGGCCGGAATCTGAGCCCCTCTGAGCCTTTTGAGTCCTTTTAGACGAGGACCATTGGGACTTGCCCGAGCCTGGGAAGGACCAACCTCGACTGTCCCCCCCAGGACAGTATTACTAGGGTAAGTCGCAATGCAGACATTGCGAGGTTAAGGGCACCACCTGCGGCACAGATGTACATGTGCTCAAGAGCAGCTGCGCAAGACCAGCTGAAATAGGTTAGAGTGCCCATACGGCTGCGAATGCCGGAGCAACCGACACGCTGATAGCTACACAGACAGATTTCAACCAGAGGTCTGTCTGTCTGTCAATGGCATCTTTAAGTGAATTCCCATCTCCACTGCAACTATGGATCTAGCCGCAAGCCTGGAGATTGGGGGATCCACCTTTGGACCCTGGGTCCAGTGCTTTACCACGTCAGGGTAAAGGGATAACGTGCATCCTTAATACGTTTGGAGAAAACGTTTATCTGGTAAGCGTGGTGTTTCTGAACTGCGTCTCTGAAGTCAGCGTGGCCAGAAAAAGTACTCAATCTATGCATGAGTACTGAAAAAGGATTTCTCCTGCTGTGAAGCTGACTCCTCCACTGGGGGAGCTGAGGGAGAAATATGCAACATTCCATTGATGGACGCTATAAGATCATTCACTATGGCGTCACCATCCGGTGTATCCGGATTGAGAGCGGTGTCAGGACCAAAGCCCTGATCAGCTACGTCTGCCTCATCATACAGAGAGTCGTCCTGCAGGGACCTTGACCAGTGATGAAGCAGAGTGCCGCACCCAGCGAGCTAGCTTAGGCTGTCTGGGACTGCCGTCCGTGTCAGAGCCTTCACCCTGGAATGCCTGGGACCCCCCCGGAGCACTGAGTGCGTTCCAAATGAGGGTGGCCAGGGAGCATTAATCAAGATTGCCCATGGCCTGTCTGGACTGCAAAGTCTCCATCCCATGACAATCTCCGTCCCTGTCCATGGACAGGGTTCACAGGTGGTTCCTTTGGCCACCTCTAGTAGAGACCCCGGCTGACCAAGTGCTACAGGGGAGCATTGCACACAATGGGGGTCAGTGGAACCTGCCGGTGGAACAGTATCACATGCAGGAAAAGCAGCATAGAAAGCCTGTGTTGCTTTTTTGCTGCTGTATTCTAGTCATCTATGCAATGTATAGCATACAAGCATAAACACTTCAGCACATGCAATACAAGCAGCATAGAAAGCCCGTGCCTTGGCACCCATGCTTTTTTGCTGCTGTTGTCCAGCCCTCTAGGAGAATATAGCCAAGAGTAGCGACCGTACAGTGCAATGTATAGCATACAAGCATAAGTACAAATGAACACTTCAGCCATGCAATACAAGCAGCCTAGAAAACCTGTGCCTTAGCACCCTTGCGTTTTCGCTGCTGTTGTCTCGCCATCTAGAAGGGCATATAGCCAAAGATAGCGACCTACAGTGCAGTGTATAGCATACAAGCATAAAATACAAATGGACACTTCGGTATTTAGTGGGGTCAGCACTTCAGGTGCTGCTTACCGCCCGCCTATAACGCGGGTGTGTGGTCGCCAGAGCCCTGTGTTGTTGCCCAGAGCATGTCTCCGTTCCCCAGCTCGGACTGCGTGCCGTGGGCGTGCCCCAGACAAGAGCGGGAAACTGGCGTCCCACTGTGTCCAGTGAAGGGGGCTGGAGAATGCAAAGCAGACTCCAGCCCTCGGCGCTGACTGTCTGTACAGCGTCCCGCCTCTCCCCTGACTGGCAGGGCTGGAGGCGGGAACGAAACGAAAACTAGGCCGCAAAGCCGGGGACTCGAGTAATAAGCGCGGCCGTCCATGTGCACGGCCAGCGCGGAAGTCCCCGGCGCACCACAAGTCCCAGCCGCGCCACAATGTCAAAAACACCCAGCAACGGCCGGCGCGGCAGTTCCCAATACATAAAGTCACTCAGCAAAGCTGTAGTGAATAATAGCACGAGCGCTCCGCGCTGTTGTCCCCGGCGTACTAACACTCCCAGCAATGCTGGTGTGTGTGTGTGCGCGCTTGCCCGGGGACACAGAGTACCTTAATGTAGCAGGGCCTGTCCCTGACGATACTCAGCTCCATATCCAGCAGGTTCCCTGGGTCTGTGGATGGAGCCCGGTCTCAGTGCCTGGAGACCGGTAAGATCCCACTTCGCCCAGAGCCCTGAGGGGGGATGGGGAAGGAAAACAGCATGTGGGCTCCAGCCTCCGTACCCGCAATGGGTACCTCAACCTTACAAACCGCAAGTGGGGTGAGAAGGGAGCATGCTGGGGACCCCATATGGGCCCACTTTTCTTCCATCCGACATAGTCAGCAGCTACTGCTGACTAAACAGTGGAGCTATGCGTGGATGTCTGACCTCCTTCGCACAAAGCAGAAAACTGGTGAGCCAGTGATCCCACTGGGGGTGTATAGCCAGAAGGGGAGGGGCCTTACACTTTTAGTGTAATGCTTTGTGTGGCCTCCGGAGGCAGTAGCTATACACCCAATCGTCTGGGTCTCCCAATGGAGCGCCGAAGAAAGTACGGTCGTATGTATACGTGTAGCACATACAGGTTAGCACTTCTCCAGACAGATGTCTGTGTTAATAAAATGGTGCTGTGAAATCAGATTAGGTCATGCAGCAGATCTGAGGGTCACCTGAGGTCCAGCACAGCTAATCTTGCAGACATCACAGTAATGGATCTGAGGTGGCTTCGGAGGCTGCTTAAGCTTAAGTTGCTTATTCTGAAACGGAGCCTTTTTTGTAAAGTTGGACCCGGTCCAGGCTGCTGTGGCTGCCGCCGCTGCTGCTGCCGCCGCTTGTTTTTGCTGTTGCTGCTGCTGTTGATAGTAGGACGATGCGGCCGAGTACACCGCGGCTTCATAACCAGAGTAAGTCGTACCTGTGGGGAAATGAGAGGGAAAAATAGTTACCGGAGAAAGACGGGATCCATTCAGGATGTAAAAAGCAAAATGTCGCTAGTGGCGTTAATCTAGTGCCTGTCCGCTCTACTAGGAGATACAGACTACAACCCCTGGCAAAAATTTTCTGGCCTCACCTGGCTCAGAGGATGTTCATTCAGTTGTTTAAATAAAGCAGATCAGAGAGGGCACAAAACTTAAGTCATTTCAAATGGCAACTTTCTGGCTTTAAGAAACACAAAAAAAAAATCATGAAAACAAATGTGCTAGCCGGTAACTGTCACTTTTCAAGACCAAACGGGGGAAAATTATGGAATCACTCAATTATGAGGGAAAAATTCTAAAATCATGAAAAACAAACAAAGAACTCTCCAATACAGCACTAGTATTGCGTTGCACCACCTCTGGCTTTTATAGCAGCTTGCAGACTCTGAGGCATGGACTTAATGAGTGACAGTCAGTCTTCTTCATCAATCAGGCTCCAAGTTTCTCCGATTGCTGTTGCCAGATCAGCTTTGCAGGTTGGAGCCTTGTCATGGACCATTTTCTTCAACTTCCACCAAAGATTTTCAATTGGATTGAGATCCGGACCATTTGCAGGCCATGACATTGACCTTATGCGTCTTCTTTCAAGGAATGTTTTCACAGTTTTTGCTCTATGGCACGATGAATCATCTTGATAAATTATTTCATCATCCACAAACATCCTTTCAATTGATGGGATAAGAAAAGTGTCCAAAATGTCAATGTAAACTTGGGCATTTATTGAAGATGTAATGACAGCCATCTCCCCAGTGCCTTTACTTAAAATGCAGCCCCATATCATCAATGACTGAAAATTGACATGGTCTCTTGAGGCAGTCTTTATATGATTAAGCCAGCATAGCACTGCGAAACATACGTCTGGTGTCTCTGGGGGCTCCTGCTAACCGCCTGCTTGTTCTGGCGCTGTCACTTTTGAACGGTAATATGCCTCTCCGCTCTCTCCTTCTCCCGCTAGGACTTATACTTCAGCCATTTGGCTAGTCCGATTGTTGGGAGGGTTGACCCTAGCAGTGTAGTAGCGTGATGTAACTTCAGCGTTGGTTTAAGCCCGCCCACCCACCTCTTACAGTTGTCGGTCACACTTTTTAGGACTTTTTGAAATACCATTATTGTATTTATGTAAATGAATTGGTTTTAATTCTTGCATATTAATAAAGCCTTTTATACCTATCCTGTAAAATTCCCTTCTTTGTGTTGAAGTCTTCTTTATATTGTTTAGCTCTTCTGTATGTAAATCAAATTTCCTTTAGGTGGTTTCTTACAGTTCGGTCACAGACATTGACTCCAGTTTCCTCCCATTCGTTCCTCATTTGTTTTGTTGTGCATTTCCTGTTTTGGAGACATATTGCTTTAAGTTTCCTGTCTTCTCGCTTTGATTTCTTCCTTGGTCTACCAGTAGGTTTGCCTTTAACAACCTTCCCATGTTGTTTGTATTTGGTACAGATTTTAGACACAGCTGACTATGAACAACCAACATCTTTTGCAACATTGTGTGATGATTTACCCTCTTTCAAGAGTTTGATAATCCTCTCCTTTGTTTCAATTGACATCTCTCGTGTTGGAGCCATGATTCATGTCAGTCCACTTGGTGCAACAGCTCTCCAAGGTGTGATCACCCCTTTTTAGATGCAGACTAACGAGCAGATCTTATTTGATGCAGGTGTTCATTTTGGGAATGAAAATGTACTGAGCAATTACATATTTTTTTTCCTCATAGAGTGATTCCATAATTCCCCTTCCCCCCCGTTACTGGCTAGCCCATTATGTTTTTATGATTTTTTTAGTGTTTCTTAAAGCCAGAAAGTTTCCAATTGAAATGAGTTTAGTGCCATGTCTGTGATCTGCTTTTTTTTTTTAACCAAAAGTAAACAACTGAGAGACAGGTGAGTCCATCATAATTTTTGCCAGGGGTTGTAGAAGACCTATAAACTCGGGGTGTTGGGGGTCTAGTCCTCTGGTGCTGGGGCTCAGATTTTGTGACTTCTCCTTAGAAGTGTTACTCACCAGAGTAGGTGACAGCAGTTGTGCTGTAGGTGGCGCTCTGCGTGTATGACGGTACCACGGTGGCCGCAGCGGCGACAGGTTGCACAGTGGAGGATACAGGGTATATGGAGAAGGTGGTTGTGGCCGGGCTGGGGTTGGCCGGCTTGATGGCCGTCACTTGACGAGTCTGTTGCGCTTGCGTGTACTGTGCGGCACCCTGGCTGTAGCCAGCCTTGGGGGCAACTGGAAGAGACAAGGCGAAAGGAGCTGGTACACAAGAGGAAGAAGAGATGTATTGCAGAAAACAAGGTGGTTTAGTGGCTGAATTCTGGGTAACGACTTATAAACTTATAACTAAATATCTCTACAAATCCCCACCATCAAATCGCCATAATATTTTACACCACTGGCCAAAAGATCATAGAGGATTATCTCTGACCAGATAAACCGTTCTTAATAAATATATTAAGTCATTATTTCTCCTACTCAAAACCACACAGTATGCGCCATCGGTGTGCAGATATCATTGGGAAGTGTGCAAAGAAAACACAAAAGGTTTCACAGTCCGTGTGTGGAGTGCAATGTCATAAATCACGCACCGTGAAACACAGACATGTGAATCCAGCCGTCAATGGGCAATTCAGGCAAAATGAAAAGGGTTCACCAGTCCCATAGTTTCCCCATCCTATGTAGGCGCAGACCCCGGAGCGGCCTTCACTGGTGGGTGTCAGTACCTTTTTTTTTGGGCATTTTTTACTATGAACTTTTCATTTTGCCCGGATCAATCTCCTTAATTCTTCTTTGCTCATTTTCCAACATTGCCTTCAATTTAACCCCTTGTGTCTTAGAAGACTAAAACAGCGGGAAAGTTGTTAAAGTGGTACTAATCACCAGGACTTTCCTATATAACCTAAAGCCAGTGCTATACTGGGTACTATCAGGCTGATTCTATACATACCTATAGTGCTCAGCTAGGATGTATAGGTTTTGAAACAGAAGTAAAATGAGCAGCTTTGTGAATGGCAGCTGCCAATCAGCCAATAGCTGGGGTGGGTATTCATAGGGATTCCCGGCCCCCTGCCTGTCCGTCCTCCCCGTTATTTATGCTAATTCTATTATAGAATTGTTTTACTAAGCGATGTTGTGATATGATTTTATATTCTAATGAAAAAATAGTTTAAAAAAAAAAAAAAAAAAAAGGACCTGTGCTGATGTCATACCCATGTGACCAGAAGGGGCGGGGCCTCAGCCAACATAGGTGATACCAGGAAGCAACATTTTTCTGTTGTCTGAAGTACCGCCCCTTCTGGTGACATGGGTACGACATCGGCACAGGTCCTTCTAGTCACAAAGTAAAAACGCTTTTATAATAGAATTAGCATAAATAACAGGGAGGACGGACAGGCAGGGGAGCGGGAATCACAATGAATACCCACCCCAGCAATCACCTGATCGGCAGCTGCTACCAATCAAAAAGCTGCTCATTTTACAAACTTTACTCGCTTGTTTCAAAGCCTGTATATCCTAGCTGACAACTAAAGGTATGTATAGAATCAGCCTGATCGTGCCAGTATAGCACTGGGTTTAGCCTATATAGGAAAATCCTGGTGATTTGAGCGCTTTAAACTCCCCCACCAACCCCGCACAATACCAATAGCTGCATCTCCATCATCAGCGCTATGGTCTGTGTTTACTACCCTGCAGATAGGAGGGCACTCATACATGGTAATCAGAAAAAAGATTGACTGGAACACCTATGTGTGTGAATTAGGTGCTAGCCTAAAAATACATAACTATAATAAAGATAATAAACTGCACACTAACCACTATAAAAATAAAAACATGAAAAATGGTAAAGCATTACTGCTATAGGGATACTATGAACAATACATTTAGATATCTGGAAAAAATGAAATACATGAAAAATGGTATTAGAAAACTGCTATGAATATTTGAAAGTAGTAGAGATGTTTAGCAAATGCATTGATCAACGCAAATAGCCCGAAAACCAACGACAAGGTAATCTCTAATTTTTCGGGAACCTAACCTTTATTAATAGGCACTCATAGGTGACTGCTGCAGCCTGTGATTGGCAGCACTAGTCACGTGTTTAATGTGATATCTGCGCTGCAGGTAAGGAAACCAAAAGCAGCAAGGACTATCAAAGCCTTGCTGGTGGAGTGCAGGTTTCTTTTTTACAAAATTCACTGGTCTTTGCGACATTTGTAAAACCCCAGACAACCCATTTAACACTTCATTACTATGCCCCAAAGGAAATGACAAAATGACCTACCTGTTTGGTAGTAGGACTCCGCCACGGACGGCTGGGGCTGGGCAGCAGCGGCTACGGCTGCAGCAGTGGCAGTCGGCTGCTGGTAGTACTGCTTGCTGTCGTATGCCACAGCCGGCGCCGTGGACCTTACGTAAGAATACGTGTCCTGAAGGAGAAAAAAATAAAATTGTAATGATGTTAAGTGAATATTGTACAAGTGCAGGGCGAGTGGCACACCATTGTTACAGTACCTGGTAGTTCTGTGTGGTCACAGGGGGAGGCGGTGGTGGAGCCTCTTGCTGCCGCTGTGTGTAGCCGTAGTCTGTGGCGGTATGAGCCGTAGGATAGCCACCGTAAGCTGCCGCGGTGGCAGCGGCGGCCACGGCGACTGGTGCAGGTCGAGCTACGGCCACGGTGGCTGCTGCGGGGGCATACGCCGCTGTGACCGTGTGAGCGGCTACAGGAGCCTGATGCACAGTGTAACTACCCACGGTTGTTGGGTGGGAATAGGCAACTCCTGATGCTGGCTGCTGGCTGCGGATACAGAAAACATGGAGGAGAGATTAGTGGTAGCAGGTAGATGACAGAAGACGTGCCAAGACTAAAACCGGGAGCTCTGCCTCCTGCGGACACGGAGCCAAATCGGATGAGCTCACTGTCTGCGGCAGGAGGACCCAACATTTTGGGTCAGTGTCAACTGAGCAGCAGCTACCCCCGAGGTCACTACCTATACCTACGTCATTGCCGGGGTACGGCCATCTCTGGCAGTCCTAGAGACAATGAGTGAAGCAATGTAGTGCAAGTACAGCCACAGCTTGATCCTAATTGGGCGTTTCAGACCCCCGATAACGTTTTTTGGCAATAGCAGCACTGAGATGCCTTATGAGAATTGAGTTGTGAACGCACACGTGTACCATCACCCCATTCATTTTCCACAGGACATCTCTGGACGTCCCAAAAAGAATGAATGGAGCGTGCGTGGACACTACTCCATCCTGACCAGGCATTTCCCAGTGGACGGATTATCACCAACCCTCGAGTTATCACCGATCCCTTTTAATTTTGAGAATAAATCCTTTAAGCCTCCATATGTGACATCCCCTCCAACCCCCAATGAACAAACATCTGCTACGTGTGGTTCTGCTTTGGTTTTACAGCAAATTACACATATTTGGTAAGTTTTGAACATTTTGTTGCTGTAAACCACAAAATAGGGAAAAACGATTACAAGACCGGACCCCATTAACATAAGAAGGACAGCACAATATTAATCAGGCTGAGTAACTAGGAGTGGCCTGGTCTGTACAAAGTGCGGGGGTCCTGTCAGCAACTACAAGACGTAGCACAGGAAAAGAGGGTCCTGAGCAACACAGCGCAGATCTCCGGAGGAAAGACAGGAACGTCCCGAGCAACACCGCAGAGATCTCCAGAGGAAAGACAGGAACGTCCCGAGCGACACCGCAGAGATCTCCAGAGGAAAGACGAGAACGACCCGAGCAACACCGCAGAGATCTCCAGAGGAAAGACGAGAACGACCCGAGCGACACCGCAGAGATCTCCAGAGGAAAGACGAGAACGACCCAAGCAACACCGCAGATCTCTCCAGAGGAAAGACGAGAACGACCCGAGCAACACCGCAGATCTCTCCAGAGGAAAGACGAGAACGACCCGAGCGACACAGCGCAGATCTCCGGAGGAAAGACAGGAACGACCCGAGCGACACCGCAGAGATCTCCAGAGGAAAGACAGGAACGACCCGAGCAACACCGCAGAGATCTCCAGAGGAAAGACGAGAACGACCCGAGCGACACAGCGCAGATCTCCGGAGGAAAGACGAGAACGACCCGAGCAACACCGCAGAGATCTCCAGAGGAAAGACGAGAACGACCCGAGCAACACCGCAGAGATCTCCAGAGGAAAGACAGGAACGACCCCGAGCGACACTGCAGAGATCTCCAGAGGAAAGATGAGAACATCCCGAGCAACACCGCAGATCTCTCCAGAGGAAAGACAAACGTCCCGAGCGACACAGCGCAGATCTCCGGAGGAAAGACGAGAACGACCCGAGCAACACCGCAGAGATCTCCAGAGGAAAGACGAGAACGACCCCGAGCGACACTGCAGAGATCTCCAGAGGAAAGACAGGAACGACCCCGAGCGACACTGCAGAGATCTCCAGAGGAAAGATGAGAACATCCCGAGCAACACCGCAGATCTCTCCAGAGGAAAGACGAGAACGACCCGAGCAACACCGCAGATCTCTCCAGAGGAAAGACAAACGTCCCGAGCGACACAGCGCAGATCTCCGGAGGAAAGACGAGAACGACCCGAGCAACACCGCAGAGATCTCCAGAGGAAAGACGAGAACGACCCGAGCGACACAGCGCAGATCTCCGGAGGAAAGACGAGAACGACCCGAGCAACACCGCAGAGATCTCCAGAGGAAAGACAGAAACGTCCCGAGCGACACAGCGCAGATCTCCGGAGGAAAGAAGAGAACGACCCGAGCAACACCGCAGAGATCTCCAGAGGAAAGACGAGAACGACCCGAGCGACACCGCAGAGATCTCCAGAGGAAAGACGAGAACATCCCGAACAACACCGCAGATCTCTCCAGAGGAAAGACAAACGTCCCGAGCGACACAGCGCAGATCTCCGGAGGAAAGACGAGAACGACCCGAGCAACACCGCAGATCTCTCCAGAGGAAAGACAGGAACGACCCGAGCGACACAGCGGAGATCTCCAGAGGAAAGACAGGAACGACCCGAGCGACACAGCGGAGATCTCCAAAGGAAAGACAGGAACGTCCCGAGCGACACAGCGGAGATCTCCAGAGGAAAGTCAGGAACGTCCTAAACACCACCGCAGAGATTTCCGGAGGAAAGACAGGAACGACCCGAGCGACACCGCAGAGATCTCCAGAGGAAAGACAGGAACGACCCGAGCAACACCGCAGAGATCTCCAGAGGAAAGACGAGAACGACCCGAGCGACACAGCGCAGATCTCCGGAGGAAAGACGAGAACGACCCGAGCAACACCGCAGAGATCTCCAGAGGAAAGACGAGAACGACCCGAGCAACACCGCAGAGATCTCCAGAGGAAAGACAGGAACGACCCCGAGCGACACTGCAGAGATCTCCAGAGGAAAGATGAGAACATCCCGAGCAACACCGCAGATCTCTCCAGAGGAAAGACAAACGTCCCGAGCGACACAGCGCAGATCTCCGGAGGAAAGACGAGAACGACCCGAGCAACACCGCAGAGATCTCCAGAGGAAAGACGAGAACGACCCCGAGCGACACTGCAGAGATCTCCAGAGGAAAGACAGGAACGACCCCGAGCGACACTGCAGAGATCTCCAGAGGAAAGATGAGAACATCCCGAGCAACACCGCAGATCTCTCCAGAGGAAAGACGAGAACGACCCGAGCAACACCGCAGATCTCTCCAGAGGAAAGACAAACGTCCCGAGCGACACAGCGCAGATCTCCGGAGGAAAGACGAGAACGACCCGAGCAACACCGCAGAGATCTCCAGAGGAAAGACGAGAACGACCCGAGCGACACAGCGCAGATCTCCGGAGGAAAGACGAGAACGACCCGAGCAACACCGCAGAGATCTCCAGAGGAAAGACAGAAACGTCCCGAGCGACACAGCGCAGATCTCCGGAGGAAAGAAGAGAACGACCCGAGCAACACCGCAGAGATCTCCAGAGGAAAGACGAGAACGACCCGAGCGACACCGCAGAGATCTCCAGAGGAAAGACGAGAACATCCCGAACAACACCGCAGATCTCTCCAGAGGAAAGACAGAAACGTCCCGAGCGACACAGCGCAGATCTCCGGAGGAAAGACGAGAACGACCCGAGCAACACCGCAGATCTCTCCAGAGGAAAGACAGGAACGACCCGAGCGACACAGCGGAGATCTCCAGAGGAAAGACAGGAACGACCCGAGCGACACAGCGGAGATCTCCAAAGGAAAGACAGGAACGTCCCGAGCGACACAGCGGAGATCTCCAGAGGAAAGTCAGGAACGTCCTAAACACCACCGCAGAGATTTCCGGAGGAAAGACAGGAACGACCCGAGCGACACCGCAGAGATCTCCAGAGGAAAGACAGGAACGACCCGAGCAACACCGCAGAGATCTCCAGAGGAAAGACGAGAACGACCCGAGCGACACAGCGCAGATCTCCGGAGGAAAGACGAGAACGACCCGAGCAACACCGCAGAGATCTCCAGAGGAAAGACGAGAACGACCCGAGCAACACCGCAGAGATCTCCAGAGGAAAGACGAGAACGACCTGAGCGACACCGCAGAGATCTCCAGAGGAAAGACAGGAACGACCCCGAGCGACACTGCAGAGATCTCCAGAGGAAAGATGAGAACATCCCGAGCGACACCGCAGATCTCTCCGGAGGAAAGACGAGAACGACCCGAGCAACACCGCAGAGATCTCCAGAGGAAAGACGAGAACGACCCGAGCGACACAGCGCAGATCTCCGGAGGAAAGACGAGAACGACCCGAGCAACACCGCAGAGATCTCCAGAGGAAAGACGAGAACGACCCGAGCGACACAGCGCAGATCTCCGGAGGAAAGACGAGAACGACCCGAGCAACACCGCAGATCTCTCCAGAGGAAAGACAGAAACGTCCCGAGCGACACAGCGCAGATCTCCGGAGGAAAGACGAGAACGACCCGAGCAACACCGCAGAGATCTCCAGAGGAAAGACGAGAACGACCCGAGCAACACCGCAGATCTCTCCAGAGGAAAGACAAACGTCCCGAGAGACACAGCGCAGATCTCCGGAGGAAAGACGAGAACGACCCGAGCAACACCGCAGAGATCTCCAGAGGAAAGACGAGAACGACCCGAGCGACACCGCAGAGATCTCCAGAGGAAAGACGAGAACATCCCGAACAACACCGCAGATCTCTCCAGAGGAAAGACAGAAACGTCCCGAGCGACACAGCGCAGATCTCCGGAGGAAAGACGAGAACGACCCGAGCAACACCGCAGATCTCTCCAGAGGAAAGACAGGAACGACCCGAGCGACACAGCGGAGATCTCCAAAGGAAAGACAGGAACGTCCCGAGCGACAGAGCGGAGATCTCCAGAGGAAAGTCAGGAACGTCCTAAACGACACCCCAGAGATTTTCGGAGGAAAGACAGGAACGTCCCGAGCGACACAGCGGAGATCTCCAGAGGAAAGTCAGGAACGTCCTAAACAACACCCCAGAGATTTCCGGAGGAAAGACAGGAAAGTCCCGAGCGACACAGTGGAGATCTCCAGAGGAAAGAAAGACAGGAACATCCTGAGCAACACCACAGAGATCTCCAGAGGAAAGACCGGAACGTCCTGAGCGACACTGCAGAGATCTCCGGAAGAAAGACAGGAACGTCCCGAGCAACACCACAGATCTCCGGAGGAAAGACTAGAACATCCCGAGCAACAGCGCAGAGAATGTCTTAAGCGACACCACGGAGATCTCCGGAGGAAAGACAGGAACGTCTCAAGCGACACCACGGAGATCTCCGGAGGAAAGACAGGAACGTCTCAAGTGACACCGCGGAGATCTCCGGAGGAAAAAGACAGGTTCGTTCTGAGTGACACAGCGGAGATCTCTGGAGTAAAGACAAGTACGTCCTGAGCAACACCGTGAACATCTCCGTAGCGAAGACAGGAATGTTCTGAGCAACAACGCAGAGATCTCTGCAGCAAAGACAAGAACGTCCCGAGCGACAACGCAGAAATCTCCGGAGGCAAGACAGGAACGTCCTGAGGCTTTCAATACAGATCCGTCTGTAGGATGCATAGTAGACTATAGGTCCCCCTACATCAGCTCAAGAATATCAGGGAAAGGGATTCCTCCATTACCCTGGTGAGTCTGCAGTCAGCAGCCTGTTCTCCGCTAATGTGATAACGCTAATGATGTGAGTGATATCACAACCTGGCACATTACAACAAGTGCTGAAGAGGGAATAGAAGGCGAGATATCCCAGGAACAAAGGGGATATCCTCCAGATCCTGAACAGCAGAGAACACCGACTGCTACAAGCCGCATACAGGTACAGAATGGAGACATGGTGGCTGCGCACATGCACACGGTCTCTGTCCATTTTAGTGCTGTCTGCTGATAAGGACATGTCTTTGGGGTTTACTTCTGAAGAGAGCGGGGCCAAAAGGCAGAGCGGGGCCAAAAGGCAGAGCGGGGCCAAAAGGCAGAGCGGGGCCAAAAGGCAGAGCGGGGCCAAAAGGCAGAGCGGGGCCAAAAGGCAGAGCGGGGCCCACACTGGCGGTGAGCAGATGTGTTTGTACATTTTCTTACTTTTAACAGAGGATTTTTCAGTGGATCAAAAGTAAAAAGTTTTTGCTCCTAGATAAATCTTATTTTTTTTTCATCCCCCTATACCAGAGACATACGGGAGTTATGGTTTGTGCTCATTCTTATGGTCTTTACAAGGGGACGTGGCTCGCCGGATCCTCAGGGGCGTATCTTTAGGCTGCTCTGCAATTACCCTGTGAAAAACACCCCTTTAGTACAGACCATAAGAATTAGCACCAATTAAAAATCCATTTACCTCAAACCAAATAGTGGATTAAAAAACAGAAAAAAAAACACAAACAAAACTGTACTCCTAGGAGCAGCAACAATAAATTACATGTGAATAGCAGCCTGAAAGTGCCTGGTGCCTGCACATTAAACCAGAATGTTGCCAGGACGACTAGTCAAGGAGGAGGAGCCGGCCCGATTTCAGTCACTACGCTGTATGGAGAGTGGCAGCTATAAGGCTATGTTCACATCTTTTTTTGTCAGTGCATCTTAAAATCCACCAAAAACGCACCACGGCAGAAACACATCAAAAACGCAACGCGTTTTTACTGCGTTTTGCCCAATGCGTTTTTTTGAGTGAAATCTATTGACTGGAAGGGCTCAAAAACACAGTAAGAACACAAAGAATTGACATGCTGCATCTTGAAAAACGCAGCCAAGATGCAGCCAACAAAAGGTGCCCAGTGTGAACAACAAAGTCGAAAACTCAGACTTTGTCGGGAGAAGGAAATTTATGCATTTTATTGCAATTTTGTGACCTCAAAAACGCACCAAAAACGCAGCAAAAGATGCCCTGTGTGAACTTAGGCTAACTGTGCCCTGACACTCACTGACAGCCATTCGGCATTAGAACCCGCTGTCAGTCAGTGACTGAACCTGCGCCACTTCCATGACTGAAACCGGAACACTGCCGGGGGGATTAAAGTTCATTTCCTTCCAGCTGCAGTTTATATGCAGGCCCCGGCAAGGTCCAGAATGCGATTAACCTGCAGATTAACCCCATATCTGCAGGTTAAGAGTATTTTCCCACCTGACAGGCCCCCTTTAAACAATAGGTAATATTTGTTGACATATTCCCTTTAAGCATTGAAAGGAGCACGCAACCTCAGGAGGTGCGGCACGCAGCCTAAATAACCAACAGCAGTAGAGAAGGAAACTAAATACCCAAAGGGACGACGAGCAGCTTCTAAATGGATTCTCCGTCTAGAATAGCTCAAGGTCAGCGCTGCGTGCACAGTTTTGCAGGTCGCTACAATTACAGTCAAGGGCTTCCTACTTCCTGGCCAAGTTCATCACTTGATATCTTCTGCTACACTGGATGCTTAGGGGGGGGTATAGTGAGCGAGGCCGCGCATCTCTAGTCACATACATGACTGCTTAGTATCAGCGCCGACACCAGCGATCCTGCGAGGATTCACAAGCCTCCAGTCACAGAGTGAACAAACTGGACAACCCCTTTAAACCTCTGAATAATCTGTGCAACTGTCGTAACAGAACCGTTGAGCTGTTTGAAGATGTCTGATAGCCTTTACATTTTTGTCTATTATGTTCTTTCTAATCTCTCTCCTTAGCTTTTTTTGGTCTATATTCAGTGTGGTATAACACCATGATCACAAACAGCACAGTGACTACTTTTCACCCTATAAACAGACATTTGGTGCTCAAATTACTGCTGCCTCGTCATCATGCAGATCTTCTCACTAAAGAGGTTGCCCAGTACTTCAACATTGATGGCATATCCTTCGGATGGGTCAATGTCTGATTTGTCCAGGGTCCGACATCTGGCACCCGCATAGATAAGGCGTTATCAGTGCCGGTAGCAGCAGGTGGTCAGAAAAGCACAGTTAGAGATCTGCCCAGTCTTCTGATAGCAGCCGGGTACTACACATCTGCCGCCTATTGATTTGAATGGGAGGCGGATGCGGCCACCATCAGAAGATGGGGCAGCTCCATAACTAACCATTTCCATCAGTCTACTGCCACAGACACCAAGGACAGCTGATCGGCGGAGGTCGGACCACGTCAGATCAAACATTGATGACCTATCCCAAGGATAGGCCAGCAATATAAAAAAGTAGTGGACAACCCTTTTAAGGTGTATAAAAAAAAAGCCACCATCGTCCCACCAGAATAAGTCAGAAAAAAAGACATTGCTAATGGATGACGAATCTTGCACCATGTCCTGGCATAGAAGCTACGACCGCAGTCCTGTATATCAGGGTCAGGCGCTTCTACAGCCACATTTAATCTAGCAAACATGTTCCCCTCGCTTCAGCAACAATATACCGGGCCAGTGATCTTGTTTGCAAGACAAATTTACCGACAAGTTCACAACGTTCAGAACAGAGCAAATCTCTTACCTGTACTGAGCTGCACCGCCGTGGGTAAATCCAAAATAGTTGCCAGTAGCCATTTTGGCTTCTTCACCCAGCCGGCTGGGCACTGATTTGGAAGAAAAAAAAAAGAAATAGAAATATTCCATCAGTCTTCTGACCAGAGGATACACAATACATAGAGAAAAGAGATGAAGGCGCAGGACGGAGCGAGACGTCGGCTCGTCACACCGGATCCTGCAGGATATTCTATCATCTCCTGCAAGTGACGAAGCAACAAACCCGCGGCCTCCACATTACAGCCGGAGGCCGATCCAGCCTCCAGAACGCCAACCATCTGAATGCAGCACGCAGACATGGTTTTTATGACTATACTGATCAAGTCCCCTTTTTTAATCTATTTTTATTTTCCGATGGTAGTTTTTTTGCACACGATTATGGGCGGCCATCTTGGCTAAGCTGAGGGTCACAGTTCAGAGATTTGCTTTACAACAGTCAGTCATAAAAAAAATGATCTGGACATGGCTGAGGAGTGTGGTGGGCATGCTCCGTGACCTGTGCAGAGGTTGCTGTGCGGAGAGGGGGAGGAGGCGCGCTGATAACATGACTTATGAGATGTGATCTCTAATGAACTTTGAGGCTTCAGGAGAGCGAAAGCGAGTGGGCGTCAGACAGGGCGACAGCCAGCCAAGCCCACCCACAACCCTGCCCGCCAGCGACAGCCCGCCGGCGCCAACCAGCCAGCCAGCCCGCCCGCGACAGCCAGCCAGCCAGCCAGCCAGCCCGCCCGCCCGCGACAGCCAGCCAGCCCGCGCCAGCCAGCCCGCCCGCCCGCGTCAGCCAGCCAGCCAGCCCGCCCGCGTCAGCCAGCCAGCCCGCGCCAGCCAGCCAGCCCGCCCGCCCGCGCCAGCCAGCCCGCCCGCCCGCGACAGCCAGCCCGCCCGCCCGCGACAGCCAGCCCGCCCGCCCGCGACAGCCAGCCAGCCAGCCCGCGACAGCCAGCCAGCCAGCCCGCCCGCCCGCGACAGCCAGCCAGCCAGCCAGCCAGCCAGCCCGCCCGCCCGCGACAGCCAGCCAGCCCGCCCGCCCGCGACAGCCAGCCAGCCCGCCCGCCCGCGACAGCCAGCCAGCCCGCCCGCGACAGCCAGCCAGCCAGCCCGCCCGCGACAGCCAGCGCGACAGCCAGCCAGCCCGCCCGCGACAGCCAGCCCGCCCGCCCGCGACAGCCAGCCCGCCCGCCCGCGACAGCCAGCGCGACAGCCAGCCAGCCCGCCCGCGACAGCCAGCCAGCCCGCCCGCGACAGCCAGCCAGCCCGCCCGCGACAGCCAGCCAGCCCGCCCGCCCGCGACAGCCAGCCAGCCAGCCCGCCCGCCCGCGACAGCCAGCCAGCCAGCCCGCGACAGCCAGCCAGCCCGCGACAGCCAGCCCGCGACAGCCAGCCAGCCTTCCTGGTCATTTGTTTTCTATGCTAGATTGAATTGCTTGCGCGTTCTAGGGTTAAAGGTTGCTCCTGCGCCATGTGCCATTCACCCTAAATAGAGATAATCTGCAGTACCCAGAAGCGGCCACTAAACTGTACAGCGCGAGTCCTATCCCTCCCTGTATGCTGTTAACATCTGACTGCCGAAATAAAATTTCCGCTAAATCTTTCACCAACATCCCCTCACCAGACCCATTAGGACAGTCTAGTGAATGAGATTGTTTTTTGTTACCTCCTTTGCCCTCATGCACAGCCGGAGGAGAGGGAGCACAGGGGGCGCCGGAGGAGAGGGAGCACAGGGGGCGCCGGAGGAGAGGGAGCACAGGGGGCGCCGGAGGAGAGGGAGCACAGGGGGCGCCGGAGCTGTAGGTAAATGCTGATGCACAGAGATCTTCTGCTCCAGAATGTCTCCAGGACCAAACAGAAAAAAAAGCCATAAGAAAGTGGCTGTCCAGTGTGTACAGACGCTTGTGGTAGTACTGCCAGTGCAGCTATGACATTCAGCAATTATAGGGCACAGGTCCGACTAACCAGAATAGCACCAGGCACAATGCTTGCGGGGCATCGGTTGGTTGCCTCTTTACCTGTCCAATCCACTGCCCCTCAATGCCTAATGTCTCCACCCCTCTGCATCAGAGGTGTCAGGAGGTACAGTAATGCCCCGCAGGTGCAATATTTCACCTCTGGACACAGCACTAATAGGCAACATGCCTGGGTCCTCTGCTAGAGCCCCTAACCTGCAAACTGAAGATGGATCATGATGTGAACAATTCACCTAAACTGCAAACACCGTCCATCTGAACGATCAGTAACGATCCGCAACAAAATTACAAAAGTGGAATTACATCCCAGGCCCAAAAACATCTCAATAAATAGTAAATAAAAAAAAATAAAAAATAAATTATATAAAGAAGCCATCCTGCCCCTGTAACCAGCCTTGCTGTAAGGCCACAATCAAGGATTGTTGAGTTTTTGATGCTGCAGAATTCCTGCTTCTTAGTTTCCTTGCTTTTTTTTTGTCTCTGGTGCTTCTTTTTTTTAAATAAAGTTGCTTTGTTTTTGAAACCTCCTGGAATTGACGTTCTTTATGTGCGTTTTTGATGAACGTGTGTGCGCTCTTTTGCTGATTTTCCACATCTAATGCAAGTCTATGGGGAAATTCTGCACAGAAGATTCAGTATCTCCGCAAGAGAGATTGACATGATGCAGACTGGACAAATGCTGGCGAGATTACACAGCGTAAAAAAAGCACAGAACATGAGATATCAATTAATCCCCTCCACAAAAACGCAAGTCAAACTCACTGTGTTGTGGGCCCGTAGCCTTAAGGCAGCAGACGGCACGGCAAGTACGACGGGTGCGAGGACACATTTTAGAAGGATACTACATGATATGTTGCATCTCCTGATTCCAGAGCTTAATATTTGCACCATTAAGCCGTGCACATTGGGGTGCGAGAGGAAACGCTGCACCAGCTTTACACAGCGCCGGCACAACTGCACCAATCACCGACGGACAGAACATTTTGGTAAGAAAAATTTACATTATATCAATATTGAGGCTCACGGGACATTTTCTACTTCACAGTATTATGACAATTTTGCAATCTTTCAAAATTGATTGCATTAGTCCACGTGCAGGTCCCGGGGGAGAGGAGGGTCCACTTTTCGGCTTCCCTGCTACTACATCAAGTGTCCATGGTAAAGGAAAATATAACTGCACTTTTGGAAAATTGGTGACACATTACATAGCCTTATTCCACGGGGCTGAAGGGGTCAAAATCCTCACCAAGCCTAAAAAAAAAGGGGGCAGAAGCGCTGGCTGCTGCTCTCCTCACACTGATGTCAGCCTCACACCTCCCCATTCACCAGGTTGGGGTTTTTTTTTTGGCAAAAGTTTATTAATTTTGTCTGCACTTCGCTGTGTCTTTTGCATTATTTTTGCGCTTGTTTTTTCGTTCGTGTCTCTCTTATGTAGCTTTGACAAACCTTCAGAGGTTTGTGTCCACTTCATCATTTGAGACTTTTTTTTTTTTTTTTAAATGTCACTATATTTCTCATACATACTATACTCCAGTATCTAGAAAGCAAACAAAAGCTGCACTTTTATTTTTAGAACATCCAAAAACACATTTAATATGTTAAAACTTGGCGTATTTTTTGGATTATAAGACGTCCCACATTATAAAACGCACCACAAATTTAGAGGGAATAAAAAAATGTATAAAAAAATGGAATCTGTCTTACAATCCAGTGGTGTCTTATCAGGAGTGGGCAGCAGAGGTGGTGGTGGAATAGGGCAATGCCGAGGGCCCTGGGCTGGGGCTGCGGGCCGAGGGCCCTGGGCTGGGGCTGCGGGCCGAGGGCCCTGGGCTGGGGCTGCGGGCCGAGGGCCCTGGGCTGGGGCTGCGGGCCGAGGGCCCTGGGCTGGGGCTGCGGGCCGAGGGCCCTGGGCTGGGGCTGCGGGCCGAGGGCCCTGGGCTGGGGCTGCGGGCCGAGGGCCCTGGGCTGGGGCTGCGGGCCGAGGGCCCTGGGCTGGGGCTGCGGGCCGAGGGCCCTGGGCTGGGGCTGCGGGCCGAGGGCCCTGGGCTGGGGCTGCGGGCCGAGGGCCCTGGGCTGGGGCTGCGGGCCGAGGGCCCTGGGCTGGGGCTGCGGGCCGAGGGCCCTGGGCTGGGGCCGAGGGCCGAGGGCCCTGGGCTGGGGCCGAGGGCCGAGGGCCCTGGGCTGGGGCCGAGGGCCCTGGGCTGGGGCCGAGGGCCGAGGGCCCTGGGCTGGGGCCGAGGGCCCTGGGCTGGGGCTGCGGGCCGAGGGCCCTGGGCTGGGGCTGCGGGCCGAGGGCCCTGGGCTGGGGCTGCGGGCCGAGGGCCCTGGGCTGGGGCTGCGGGCCGAGGGCCCTGGGCTGGGGCTGCGGGCCGAGGGCCCTGGGCTGCGGGCCGAGGGCCCTGGGCTGGGGCTGCGGGCCGAGGGCCCTGGGCTGGGGCTGCGGGCCGAGGGCCCTGGGCTGGGGCTGCGGGCCGAGGGCCCTGGGCTGGGGCTGCGGGCCGAGGGCCCTGGGCTGGGGCTGCGGGCCGAGGGCCCTGGGCTGGGGCTGCGGGCCGAGGGCCCTGGGCTGGGGCTGCGGGCCGAGGGCCCTGGGCTGGGGCTGCGGGCCGAGGGCCCTGGGCTGGGGCTGCGGGCCGAGGGCCCTGGGCTGGGGCTGCGGGCCGAGGGCCCTGGGCTGGGGCTGCGGGCCGAGGGCCCTGGGCTGGGGCTGCGGGCCGAGGGCCCTCGGCTGGGGCTGCGGGCCGAGGGCCCTGGGCTGGGGCTGCGGGCCGAGGGCCCTGGGCTGGGGCTGCGGGCCGAGGGCCCTGGGCTGGGGCGAGGGCCCTGGGCTGGGGCTGCGGGCCGAGGGCCCTGGGCTGGGGCTGCGGGCCGAGGGCCCTGGGCTGGGGCTGCGGGCCGAGGGCCCTGGGCTGGGGCTGCGGGCCGAGGGCCCTGGGCTGGGGCTGCGGGCCGAGGGCCCTGGGCTGGGGCTGCGGGCCGAGGGCCCTGGGCTGGGGCTGCGGGCCGAGGGCCCTGGGCTGGGGCTGCGGAGTCGGCACGTGCACAGATAGAGCTTTAGACTCAAGATTTCATCTGCGCACACACTGCCTCCAGCCATGGATATCCCAGCAGCAGACTTAAGGAAAATAGCACCCGGAAGTGGGGCAGAAGAAATCTTGAGCCGAGCGCTCCATGTGAGCATCCTCTAACTCTGGGCGCTGTTATTTTGAAGTCCGCACCGCCAACATTTTCAGGATGGCGACTGAAGCCCCTGCCCAGCACAGCTCCAGCACAGCAAAGCGCCCTTGCCCCACAACCCCAGCACAGCCCCCGCAGCATTGCTCCTGTGTCCCCTGTCCATCCCCAGTAAGCAACATTTGGATTATAAACTGCACCACTCATTTTCCTTCCAAATTATTGAGGAAAAGTGCGTGATAATCCGAAAAATACGGTACTTAAAAGGCTTGTGCGACATTTTACCCCCAAAAAAGGGCACAATTCAAGCAATAGAGGGAAAGAAAAGAAAACAAAAACCTGCATCTGCATGTTTTCACCACAACCTAAAAACACTGAAAAGTTTTCTGAAAAGGCCTCATTCACACATGTGAAGACTATCTGCTACACGAGAAGAAGCCGCACAGGGCCCAGGACAAGCACACAACACGTGAGGCCGCCATGTACTTACCATAGGTGAATGAAACTACAGGGCATATAGGAATCATGGGTTCTTCTTTCTGGTATCAAGCTAGACAATTTCAAAGCCTGGTCATAACTCACACGGACCGGAGTGAGAAGTCACGGGTTCTGTGCGAAAAACCTGCAAGGAAAGGAACAGATTCAATTACAGGGAGACGAGATTCCAGGAGAGAGGGCGGCAAGCGGCTTACTGTAATCTGCCGTCTGCTGCCTGCTCAGCGCTGCGGATGGAGGCGGCACAGATCTGGAGATGCAGCCTCTCCTCACAGCTCTGCCAGGAGAAGGTCACACGGCTCCGACTCAATCAAGAAAGCAAATGACAAAGCGAGCGCGGCACAAACAAGACAGTCACATCGCTAATGATGCAATCAGGAACACGGCCTTCATTACCAGCTCAGACACTAAGCGGACTGTGCCCCCCACAAGGGTCACACAAGGTCATCGGAGCCGTCACCGACCGCGAGGGAGCCGCTGCCGAACCACGGCGGAAGGAGAGATGGCAAAGTACCATCACGAGACGACGCAACATAGAGCACCGCTGCTTCCACCTACTCACATATATATGATAGCCCACCTTTGTGGACTTTTTTTTTGAACTTACATACATGTATTTGGGGGATGAAAATAATTTTCGTAAAGAGATGTCATTAAAAATGTTGCAGTTTGGCTTTTACAGCTCCTTTGACACAATCAACTCTGATGTGGTCTATTCTCATAAATCAGCAGAGAAAAAAAGCAGGGGGGCCCCCACCCGGGAGGGCCGCCAGAGGGGCCCCCCCACCCGGGAGGGCCGCCAGAGGGGCCCCCCCACCCGGGAGGGCCGCCAGAGGGGCCCCCCCACCCGGGAGGGCCGCCAGAGGGGCCCCCCCACCCGGGAGGGCCGCCAGAGGGGCCCCCCCACCCGGGAGGGCCGCCAGAGGGGCCCCCCCACCCGGGAGGGCCGCCAGAGGGGCCCCCCCACCCGGGAGGGCCGCCAGAGGGGCCCCCCCACCCGGGAGGGCCGCCAGAGGGGCCCCCCCACCCGGGAGGGCCGCCAGAGGGGCCCCCCCACCCGGGAGGGCCGCCAGAGGGGCCCCCCCACCCGGGAGGGCCGCCAGAGGGGCCCCCCCACCCGGGAGGGCCGCCAGAGGGGCCCCCCCACCCGGGAGGGCCGCCAGAGGGGCCCCCCCACCCGGGAGGGCCGCCAGAGGGGCCCCCCCACCCGGGAGGGCCGCCAGAGGGGCCCCCCCACCCGGGAGGGCCGCCAGAGGGGCCCCCCCACCCGGGAGGGCCGCCAGAGGGGCCCCCCCACCCGGGAGGGCCGCCAGAGGGGCCCCCCCACCCGGGAGGGCCGCCAGAGGGGCCCCCCCACCCGGGAGGGCCGCCAGAGGGGCCCCCCCACCCGGGAGGGCCGCCAGAGGGGCCCCCCACCCGGGAGGGCCGCCAGAGGGGCCCCCCACCCGGGAGGGCCGCCAGAGTGATTAAAAATATTGCAGTTTGGCTTTTACAGCTCCTTTGTTTCCTGACACAATCAACTTTGATGTGGTCTGTTCTCATAAATAAGCAGAGATAAAGCCAGAGGGCCCATCCAGAGGCCCGCAGAGGGCAAATGATGCAATATTTTTAACGAAACTCAAATTTAAAAATTATTTCTGGTCCCATATACATGCATTTAAGCATGCAAAAAAAAAAAATACCCAAAGATAGATAATACCCACATAAAGGGAATCTATCACCAGGTTTTTGCTACCCACATGTGACAGCAGCATAATATATATGGACAGACATCCTGATTCCAGCGAGGTGTCACTTACTGGGCTGCTTACTGCAGTTTTGATAAAATCAGTTTTATCTGCCGCAATTCTCTGAATGCTGAGAATCGAATAATCCTGCCTACACCACTGGCTGGCAGCTTTCTGTGTACACTGGGCATAGGCAGAAAGAAGCCAAATCAGTGGTGGTGGGCTATACAGAGCTTGTGTATGGAGGACTACATGGCAGCAGGTTTACTAGTCCTTTAGTGATAATCTCCTGCTGATAAAACACTGAATTAATCAAAGCTACAGCAAGCAGTTGCAGTCCAGGTCTGTGTCTCTTCATTATGCTGCTCTTAGATTAGGTGGCAAAAACCTGATGACAGATTTCCTTTAAGGACGTGCACATAATTGACACAATGGAATTGTGTGTCATATGTCTTTATAAGTAGTACTCCGCGCCCTCCAATCGTCAGGACAATACACAATTGACTGATGCGACCATACATACACACACGCAGTACAGTCACTGCCAAGCTCTGCTACAACCCAAGAAAAACTAGCTGCAACCAATGGTTTATACAGGCAGATAGGACACTTGTTACTGCTAACGTGTGGCCTCACAAGGCTTCAGGGATGCGGTTTATAGAGCAAGATGAACAAAGCCATTAAATTTTATATATTTAATCCAAAAAAGTAGGCAGTGTTTATAAAAACATAAAAAGGGGCGAAAACAATACAGTATATACAGTTACATGAAGTAAAAAGCATAAAACAAAAGAAAAAGTACTAGACCTAGTAATCTTTCGGCATTGAACACAGATGTGAACTCGAAATTTTTATTTATTAAAAGGACAATTACTCCTAGATACCTCGCCTTGGTGACCTCAGTGACTCCAGTCTCTAAGAACTTATAGGACCCCCAAATTTCAGGATATCTTTGCCCCTGGAGGTCACAGGTAGAAGATTTTAATGATATATTTCCTATCATGACTTTAGCTATCCATGGATAGGAGATATGACATCTACAAACCTATTCGTAGGGCAGATATTAATTTGGGACCAATACTCAGGCCACAGTTATGGAAGACACATTTTTTGCATAGCTATCCCAAGTGGGATAACATGCAAATTCTTACATAACTGTACGATTTATAATTTGCACAAAACTCCAAAAATTCATAACTTGGATTTGGCTGCACTCAGTCTACTGTTGGTCTTATGAAGCTCAGAAGTTATCTATTGAGGTGACAGTATTGCTTCTCAAGACTGTATACACCGAGCTCAGGCTGTGTGTCTGTTTTACAGCAGATGTACTAGTTCAATTACCTGTCCACACCAGGAGGTACTAGCCAAATAGGGGCCAGATGTTGAGTACTGGCTTCTTATGAGCCAGGTTTTTTATAGATTGGTCTTTTAGCATTAAATTATGACATGTGACTTTCCTTTTTTTTGCCTTGTGGTATTTGTTGTTTTTTTTCCACCAGATTCTTAAATATGGCAAACACAAGATGCTTCCCACCCGAAATCTTCAAGTATGAAATAAGCACTGTGTGCACGAGACTTCAGGAATCTCATTCACTTTGCTGCGGCTAGGGAATCCTTCAGGTTTTGTGACAAATTTGGGCAGAAAAAAACCCGGGACAAGCTCACAATGTGTGAACAGGCCTTTAGGTTGGGGCTCCAGTGACTAACCTCGACACATGGAGCGACCAATCATCATCAGATGATGCTAGATTGCAACGCAATACAAATAAACAGGGCCAACCCCTGGGTTATAGCGACAAGTTGTAAATAATCCAATGCAGATGTACGGTATTTTTTCGGATTATAAGACGCACTTTTCCTCCCAAAAATTTGGGAGGAAAATGAGGGGTGCGTCTTAAAATGTGAATATAGCCTGTGGCTGCGTGCGGGCAGCCTCTCTGTCCTGGAGGTCGGCTGCCTCTCTGTGCGGGTGGGCGGGTGTGCGGACTGTGGTGTCCCTGCTGCAGGTGTCCCAATGTGTCCGCGGTCCCAGTTTCAAATGATGGCGCCGAGAGTCAGCGTGTGCGTAGATGGAGCCCTTGGATGAGAGCTCCATCTGCGCATGTGCCATAATTGGAACCGGGACGGCGGACAGACTGGGACACTCACCGCACCGGCCTGCTCCACCACTGACCCGCCGCTGCTGACGACACTGACTGCCGCTGCCACCACGGACCCGCCGTGGCTGCCAGCACAACCTCTGCCTCATGTAACCCCGCTTCCCCACCACTGCTGCCCCCCTCTGGTAAGACAACACCGGAGTATAAAGGGGGCTTTACACGCAGCGATAACGCTGGTGAAAGCACCCGCCCCCGTCGTTTGAGCGTCACGGGCAAATCGCAGCCCGAGGCGCACAAAATCGTTAGGAGCCGTCACACGTACTTACCTGCCTAGCAACTTCGCTGTTGCTGGCGAACCGCCTCCTTTCTAAGGGGGCGGTTCGTGCGGAGTCACTAAGCGGCCGGCCAATAGAAGCGGAGGGGCGGAGATGAGCGGCCGTAACATCCTGCCCACCTCTTTCCTTCCTCATTGCCGGCGACCGCAGGTAAGCTGTAGTTCGTCGTTCCCGAGGTGTCACACGTAGAGATGTGGGCTGCCTCGGGAGCGACGAACAACCTCCGTCCTGCAACAATCAACGATTTTATGAATATGAACGACGTGTCAACGATCAACGATAAGGTGAGTATTTTTGATCGTTAACGGCCGTTCGTTGGTGTCACACACGCAACAACGTCGCTAACGATGCCGGATATGCGTCACGGAATCCGTGACCCCGGCGATATATCGCTAGATACGTCGTTGCGTGTAACAGGGCCTTAAGATGAACCCCATTTTTATTTTACCTTTTTTTTATATCTCTAAATTTGGGGTGCGTCTTATAAAACGGAAGATACGGTACTTCTTGCGACTGTCATGTTCCATTTGAGGTTATGTCACCCTCTCATTTGTATTACGCTGCAACATATTGCGGAAAAAGTCACTGTTTAGCCGTAAGGTGCATTAACAAAAGGTTACAGTGAAGGTGCATCCTGTTCACGCTCTTTTGCCAATAATCTTACAGTCTACACAGGCTGTTGTCACTCGACAAAAAAGGAAAATGATGGCTAGTCGGGTGAAATGATCTTAGATCATCGTTCTCAGCGGGGTATTGTCTTCTGTAAACCGTATGCACGCTGGCAGAAACAATGGCAGCCTCCGGGCACGGAGCGATCCATTACTGATCATACAGGATATTAAACCACAGACGATCAGTACATTTTTAAAGATGTCGGATCAATCGTTCCCGACATCTGTCAGAGTTATAAGGCCCCTCATGCACATCGGCCACTTCTGACGGGCCTTCCCACTCTCCCCTGACCGCGTGAACCGTCTTTCTCCCGAAATCCTAGGACCCTTTCACTTTATGGAGGGGTTTGACAGCAGCTTCCTCCCATAGAGAACCCATGAACGCTTATGTATATGGAGGAGTAAAAAAACCCGAGAAGGCTGAGATTAGCCAACTTTAGAAATGTTGACGAGGATCAAAACTTTGAGTAAACGCAAAAAATAATAGAACTAGGGCCGGGCTCACACGGATGAGCGGCAGGAACAGGTTATGGCGGATTGTCTTGAGCCTCTCACAAAGGCATTGGGAGGCGCTGAGGACATTGCATCGACGGGTGCACCATCTGACAATAACTTATCGCAACGTCTTTAGCATCTCTCGATTTGGAAGCGAGGGGCGGCCGAGAACCCGGTTAAGGTTCTGTTCACACAATACAAGATTTCCTTTTCTGACTGATCAGACTTCAAGCACGAGTGATCAGAAGAGATCCGGATGCCTCAACAAGAACCCGGACAATTTCAGCAGATTACAGCACTATGTCCACCACACAACGGACAGCGACCGACCAGAGGCCACCGATATACACTACTCAAATCAAGGGGTTGTTAACAGAAAAAGCTGGAGAAAATCAATGTAGACGGAGCAATTTTGTGAATAACGATCACCAACGTCATGCAGAACAAATGATCCGACATCCTGCAGATATTGCAGGGATCCACCCTATGGCTTTACGCTCACATTTTGCAGATTTGACGGGGAAAATTTCACAAAAATGCCCATTAAATTAGGGAAGTTTTGGAGCTAATTTAGCCTCAAATTTCACAGAGGAAAACAGTGTACAACATAATAAAAACACCACCATACTCGCCTACTGTAACGCTTCAGACTCCTCTCTGGCTGCTACGGAGGCTACAAATAGCTGAAGAGTGCGGGTGTTGGGTGTCACATTCCCACTGTTCTTATATTGATGAACAGTAAATGCTGGCCCTGGACAACCCCTTTAAAAAAATGACGAGGAACGGACAGTGCTGCTTACAGGAGATCGTACAGCTGTGGGCGTGGGGAGCCGGCTGTCAGACATTGCTGAGCTCCCCATACAGAAGGCAGAGAGGGTTCAGCACAGTCTCTGCCTTCCTAATCGCTGTATACACAGTGTATGTAGCACTGACAGTGTCTCCCTCTGCAGACCCAATAATCAGGTGATTGCTGGGTCCTAGGATGCCCAGTCAGCTCTGCTATTCAGCCAGGCCATTCCCCTGTAAGGCCTCCTTCACACATTCGTGTTTACGGTACGTGTGACGTCTGATTTCACACACACGCAGACCCATTAAATCAATGGGTTTGCGCACACGTACGCGTTTTCACATGGACATGTGGAGCATACATGTCCGTGTGCTCCACACAAAGACGAAGGGAATTTTGTTACTTACCGTAAATTCCTTTTCTTCTAGCTCTTATTGGGAGACCCAGACGATTGGGGTATAGCTACTGCCCTCTGGAGGCCACACAAAGCACTACATTAAAAGTGCAAGGCCCCTCCCCCTCTGGCTATACCCCCCCCCGTGGTATCACGGGTTCTCCAGTTTTAGTGCCAAAGCAAGAAGGAGGAAGCCAATAACTGGTTTAAACAAATTAACTCCGAATAACATCGGAGAACTGAAAAACCGTTCAACATGAACAACATGTGTACCCGCAAACAACAAAAAAACATCCCGAAGGACAACAGGGCGGGTGCTGGGTCTCCCAATAAGAGCTAGAAGAAAAGGAATTTACGGTAAGTAACAAAATTCCCTTCTTCTTCAGCGCTCTATTGGGAGACCCAGACGATTGGGACGTCCAAAAGCTGTCCCTGGGTGGGTAAAGAAATACCTCATGTTAGAGCTGCAAAACAGCCCTCCCCTACGGGGGTGTCACTGCCGCCTGCAGGACTCTTCTACCTAAGCTGGCATCCGCCGAAGCATAGGTATGCACCTGATAATGCTTGGTGAAAGTGTGCAGACTGGACCAGGTAGCTGCCTGGCACACCTGTTGAGCCGAAGCCTGGTGACGTAATGCCCAGGACGCACCCACGGCTCTGGTTGAGTGGGCTTTTAGCCCTGAAGGAACCGGAAGCCCCGCAGAACGGTAGGCCTCTAGAATTGGTTCTTTGATCCATCGAGCCAGGGTGGCTTTAGAAGCCTGCAACCCCTTGCGCGGACCAGCGACAAGGACAAAAAGTGCATCGGCACGGCGCATGGGCGCCGTGCGGGAAATGTAGATTCTGAGTGCTCTCACCAGATCTAGCAAACGTAAGTCCTTTTCATACCGGTGAACCGGATGAGGACAAAAAGAAGGCAAGGATATATCCTGATTAAGATGAAAAGAGGATACGACCTTAGGGAGAAACTCCGGAATAGGGCGCAGCACTACCTTGTCCTGGTGGAACACCAGGAAGGGAGCCTTGGATGACAGAGCTGCCAGCTCAGACACTCGCCGAAGCGATGTGATCGCAACAAGAAACGCCACTTTCTGTGACAGCCGAGAAAAGGAAACTTCCTTCAGAGGCTCGAAGGGCGGCTTCTGGAGAGCAACTAGTACCCTGTTCAGATCCCATGGATCTAACGGCCGCTTGTACGGGGGCACAATATGACAGACCCCCTGCAGGAACGTGCGCACCTTAGAAAGACGTGCTAGACGCTTCTGAAAAAACACGGATAGTGCCGAAACTTGCCCTTTAAGGGAGCTGAGCGACAAGCCCTTTTCTAACCCCGATTGCAGGAAGGAAAGAAACTTGGGCAATGCAAATGGCCAGGGAGACACTCCCTGAGCAGAGCACCAGGATAAGAAAATCTTCCACGTTCTGTGGTAGATCTTAGCCGAATTCGACTTTCTAGCTTGTCTCATTGTGGCAACGACTCCTTGAGATAATCCTGCAGATGCTAGGATCCAGGACTCAATGGCCACACAGTCAGGTTCAGGGCCGCAGAATTCCGATGGAAAAACGGCCCTTGGGACAGTAAGTCTGGTCGGTCTGGCAGTGACCACGGTCGACCGATCGTGAGATGCCACAGATCCGGATACCACGACCTCCTCGGCCAGTCTGGAGCGACGAGTATGATGCGGCTGCACTCGGATCTGATCTTGCGTAGCACTCTGGGCAAGAGCGCCAGAGGCGGAAACACGTATGGGAGCTGAAACTGCGACCAATCTTGAACCAAGGCGTCTGCCGCCAGAGCTCTTTGATCGCGCGACCTCGCCATGAATGCCGGGACCTTGTTGTTGTGCCGGGATGCCATTAGGTCGACGTCCGGCACTCCCCAGCGGCGACAGATTTCCTGAAACACGTCCGGGTGAAGGGACCATTCCCCTGCGTCCATGCCCTGGCGACTGAGGAAGTCTGCTTCCCAGTTTTCTACGCCTGGGATGTGAACCGCGGATATGGTGGATGCTCTGTCCTCCACCCACATTAGAATGCGCCGGACTTCTTGGAAGGCTTGCCGACTGCGCGTCCCTCCTTGGTGGTTGATGTATGCCACCGCTGTGGAGTTGTCCGATTGGATTCGGATCTGCTTTCCTTCCAGCCACTGTTGGAAGGCCAGTAGAGCAAGATACACTGCCCTGATCTCCAGAACATTGATCTGAAGGGTGGACTCCTGCGGAGTCCACGTCCCCTGAGCCCTGTGGTGGAGAAATACTGCTCCCCACCCTGACAGACTCGCATCTGTCGTGACTACTGCCCAGGATGGGGGCAGGAAGGATCTTCCCTGAGACAATGAGGTGGGAAGGAGCCACCATTGTAGGGAGTCCTTGGCCGTCTGGGAAAGCGAGACTTTCCTGTCCAGGGACGTTGACTTCCCGTCCCATTGGCGGAGAATGTCCCATTGAAGAGGGCGCAGATGAAACTGCGCAAAGGGAACTGCTTCCATGGCTGCCACCATCTTCCCTAGGAAATGCATGAGGCGCCGCAAGGGATGCAACTGGCCCTGCAGGAGAGATTGCACCCCTGTCTGTAGTGACCGCTGCTTGTTCAGCGGAAGCTTCACTATCGCTGCTAGAGTATGAAACTCCATGCCAAGATACGTTAGTGATTGAGTCGGTGATAGGATCGACTTTGAAAAGTTGATGATCCATCCGAAAGACTGTAGGGTCTCCAGCGTAGCATTCAGGCTGTGCTGACATGCCTCTTGAGAGGGAGCTTTGACCAATAAATCGTCTAGGTAAGGGATCACCGAGTGTCCCTGAGAGTGCAAGACTGCTACCACCGCCGCCATGACCTTGGTGAAGACCCGTGGGGCTGTCGCCAGACCAAATGGCAGAGCTACGAACTGAAAATGGTCGTCTCCTATCACAAAACGTAGAAAACGTTGATGTTCTGTAGCAATTGGCACGTGGAGATAAGCATCTTTGATGTCTATTGAGGCAAGGAAGTCTCCTCTGGACATTGAGGCAATGACAGAACGCAGGGTTTCCATCCGGAACTTCCTGGCGTGCACATGTTTGTTGAGCCGTTTTAGGTCCAGAACAGGACGGAACGAGCCGTCCTTTTTTGGAACCACAAAGAGATTGGAGTAAAACCCTTGCCCTTGTTCCTGAGGAGGGACTGGGATCACCACTCCTTCCGCTCTTAGGGAGTCCACCGCCTGCAGCAGAGCATCTGCTCGGTCTGGATGTGGGGAGGTTCTGAAGAACCGAGCTGGAGGACGAGAATTGAACTCGATTCTGTACCCGCGAGACAAAATGTCCGTCACCCACCGGTCTTTGACCTGTGACATCCAAATGCCGGAAAAGCGGGAGAGCCTGCCCCCGACCGGCGATGCGGAGGGAGGGGGCTGGAAGTCATGAGGTAGCCGCTTTGGAAGCGGTACCTCCATTTGCTTTCTTGGGGCGCGTGTGAGCCCGCCACGAATCTGAGTTTCTTTGCGTCCTCTGAGTCCCTTTGGACGAGGTAAATGGTGTCTTGCCCGAACCTCGAAAGGACTGAAACCTCTGCTGCCACTTTTTCTGCTGAGGTTTGGTTGTTCTGGGTTGTGGTAAAGAGGAGTCTTTACCCTTGGACTGCTTAATGATATCAGCCAATGGCTCGCCAAACAGTCTATCTCTAGATAAAGGCAAACTGGTTAAACATTTTTTGGAACCAGCATCTGCTTTCCAGTCCTTTAACCACAAGGCTCTGCGCAAAACTACCGAATTGGCGGACGCCATTGAGGTGCGACTGGTAGATTCTAGGACCGCATTGATAGCGTAAGACGCAAACGCCCGTATCTTTAGATCGTTTAGAGAAACGCCTTTCTGGGTGAGCGTCGTGCTTCTGGATTGACTCTCTGAAGTCAGCGTGATCCAACAAAGCACTCAATTTACGCTTGGGATAAAGGAAACGAAACTTCTCCTGCTCCGCAGCCGCCTCTTCTGCTGAAGGGGCTGGGGGAGAAATATCCAACAGCCTATTGATGGCTGAGATAAGGTCGTTTACCATGGCATCCCCATCAGGGGTATCCAGGTTGAGAGGGGTTCCAGGAATGGATTCCTGATCACTCTCATCAGACACATCACAGGGAGACTGATTGCGCTGAGACCCTGAGCAGTGTGATGACGTCGAGGGTCTTTCCCAGCGAGCTCGCTTAGGGTGGCTGGGGCTATCATCTGAGTCATAATCCTCGGCCTGTGAAGCCGGGGACCCCCCTGTGGGCTGGATTAATTCCAAGTGAGGGGGACCTGAGGACAGAGGCCTCGCCGTGCCCAAAGACTGAGCCCCATGCATAGATTGCAAGGTTTCAAGGATTTTTGCCATAGACACAGACATATTATCAGCAAAAACTGCAAAGTCTGTCCCTGTCACCGGGGCAGAACTTACAAGCGTCTCAGCCTGGGTCACTACCTCTCCTGACTCCGGCTGGCGAAGCAGCACCGGGTCGGAGCATTGCACACAATGGGGGTCATCGGAGCCTGCTGGTAGATTAGCCCCACATGCAGCACACGCAGTATACACAGCCCTAGCCTTGGCAGCCTTGCGTTTTGAGGATGGCATGTTGTTGCTTCCACAGAGGGATCTGGGAGATGCAGCCAGAAGCGACCTCACAGTGCAAGAAATACAATATCTCTATATCCTACACAGTACACCGATACACCGTGAGGCACTAGAGGGACCAGCACAGAAAAATCGCTTACCGCCCGCTTAAAAAGCGGGTGTGTGGTCGCCAGATAGCCCCTAGTCCAGGTCTCCCAGAGCCTTGCGTCCTTCCTCCAGCCAGACTGCATGTAATGGCTGCCGGCGTCCTGAGAGAGAAGGGGGGCGGGCCCTGGGCGTTCCTGGCTAAGAGCGGGAAGCCTGCTTCCCTCTGTGCCTAGTGTGAGGGCTGGAGCATGTAAATCAGGCTCCAGCCCTCGTCGCTGCTAGCGAACAGCGTCTCTCCCCTACCCTGAATGACAGGGTGGGGGCGGGAACGAATCGGAGCTGCCGGCGTCCTAGGCCCAAAAAGCCGGGGACTCAATTTATAACCGCCGCCGCCGTAAAAGCGCGGACGGCGGATCCCCACAAGTCACAGCAGCGCCGCCCGGTCCAGAGGGGGTCGGCGCTGCGTTCCCATACACAAAAAATCCCCCAGTAATCTGTAGGGACACTAACTCCAACGTTGCGGTCCCCGGCGCACTACAACACCCAGCCAGCCCGGAGTGTGTCTGTGCCTGCCGGGGACACAGAGTACCTGTATGATGCAGGGCCTGTCCCTGATCGTACTCCTGCTCCGTCTCCATCAGGTTCTAATGGGTCTGTGGATGGAGCCCGGCGTCAGAGCTGAGAGGCCGGCAGGATCCCACTTCCACAGAGCCCTACCAGGGGATGTGGAAGGAAAACAGCATGTCAGGCTCCAGCCCTGTACCAGCAATAGGTACCTCAACCTTACAACACCATCCAGGGGTGAGAAGGGAGCATGCTGGGGACACTATATGTGTCCTCTTTTCTTCCATCCGAAATAGTCAGCAGCTACTGCTGACTAAAATCTGTGGAGCTATGCATGGAATGTCTGACCTCCTTCGCACACAAAGCTAAAACTGGAGAACCCGTGATACCACGGGGGGGGTATAGCCAGAGGGGGAGGGGCCTTGCACTTTTAATGTAGTGCTTTGTGTGGCCTCCAGAGGGCAGTAGCTATACCCCAATCGTCTGGGTCTCCCAATAGAGCGCTGAAGAAAAGTTCGTTTTTCTCCAGCAGCACGGGTGTCACACTGCCCGCACACTAATGTGATCCGTGTGACACGTACTGGAGAAAACACGTGTCTGAAATAAAATTATTTTCTATACTCGCCTGTTTCCACCGCTGTCTCCAGCACTGCTGTCATTTGCTTCCGACCCCCACTCATTATGCTCATTGCATATGCACTGCACCGAGGACTGGAAACAGCAGCAGTGCCGGACACAGCAGCACCATGGACAGGCAAGTATAGAGGTTCATGCTGTCAGTGTGCTATGGAGATGTCACACGGATAGCATACACTGAACATACACACACGCACCTACACCATGGGCTGTGCAAAACGTGTGTGTTTTGCACGGACATGTGAAAGAGGCCTAACTGATATGCCAGCTCCAGTTCCAAGAGAAATCATTAATATATTTATGTTAAAATGTCCGGCACCACTAGACTTTTAAAAGATCAAAATGATAAAAAAATAAATAAATAGGACACCGCCAGGAAAAGGGAACAAAAGCTAAGAGATATAGAGAATATAATTATAATATATATATATATATATATATACACACATACACACACACACGCACACACGCACACTAGTTCAGGACAGGACCATATTCCCCATTTGTCACTTTGCTAATGAGATAGATAGATATATATATCTATCTATCTATCTTACACTTGTATAGCGCTATTAATTCCATAGCGCTTTACATACATTGGCAACACTGTGCCCATTGAGGCTCACAATCTAAAATCCCTATCAGTTTGTTTTTGGAGTGTGGGAGGAACCGGAGAACCCCGAGGAAGCCCACGCAAACACGGGGAGAACATACAAACTCCTTGCAGATGGTGTCCTTAGTGAGACTAGAACCCAGGACTCCAGCTGGTGACCACAAAAATGCAGCATGTCAATTATTTCTGCGTTTTTCACTGCGTTTTTCACCCATTGAGTTCAATGAGATGTTCAACAACGCAATGAAAAACGCATATAGCTGCGTGTCTATGACTAAAAACGCAGCTTTAAACGCAAGGGGTGGGCAGTAAAGTGACGTGTACAGGAAGAGGATTCCTTCTGTTGGTAAACACAGAAGCATGAATCCTCCCGCTACCGTCACCGCTGCGTCCATAACCCGCTCGGTGCCATGTCAGCTCCGTGCGGCGCCATGTCTGGGCGGGAGGTGGAGGCAGCGGCGAAAACCAAATTGAACAGTAGAAAAAAAAAAAAATGTCATACTCACCTGTCAGCAGGGTCCCGGTGCCATGCCCGCTCCTGTCCCAGTACCGCCGCTCTGGCTGTGTGCAGTCTCCCCGGGGCACGTACGAAGCTTGCAGGACCTGGCGGTGGATCACCTGATGCAGTCACCTGACGCATCAGCTGATCGTAATTCTCGCGGTGTCGCCGGCTTTTTCGCGCCCGGCCGGCTATCAGCTGATCCTGCCGTCAGAAGACTTCATCAGCTGATTACCGGCAGCTCCTGCAGCGATGGGACAGGATCAGACTCTCATCTGATCGCTGCAGGAGCTGCTGGTAATCAGCACAGACGTATTTATTTATTTTATTTTTTGTTGCACTGATGCATCAGCTGATTGTATAATCGGCTTTTATACAATCAGCTGATGTGTGATGTGATTCACGTAGTTTAACCTGACACATCATCTGATCGCTTTGCCTTCCAGCAAAACCGATCAGATGATATTGGATCCGGATTGGACGGCGCGGGACCCTTGACCCAGGATTACTGCAGAGGGGGGTTCTTTATTTCAATAAAGATGGAGTCACTAATTGTGTTGTGTTTTATTTCTAATAAAAATATTTTTCTGTGTTGTGTTTTTTTTTAATCATTACTAGAAATTCATGGTGGCCATGTCTAATATTGGCGTGACACCATGAATTTCGGGCTTAGGGCCAGCTGATAATATACAGCTAGCCCTAACTCCATTATTACCCAGCGAGCCACCCGGCATCAGGGCAGCTGGAAGAGTTGGATACAGCGCCAGAAGATGGCGCTTCTATGAAAGCGCCATTTTCTGGGGTGGCTGCGGACAGCAATTCGCAGCGGGGGTGCCCAGAAAGCTTGGGCACTCTGCACTGAGGATTCCAATCCCCAGCTGCCTAGTTGTACCTGGCTGGACTCAAATTGCGCGAAGCCTATGTCATTTTTTTTTAATTATTTCTTGAAATTCATGAAATAAAAAAAAAAAAAAAAAAAAAAAAAAAAAAGGGCTTCCCTATATTTTTGATTCCCAGCCGGGTACAAATAGGCAGCCGGGGATTGGGGGCAGCCTGTACCTGCCTGCTGTACCTGGCTAGCATACAAAAATATGGCGAAGCCAATGTCATTTTTTTTTCTTTTTGGGCAAAAAACTCCTGCATACAGTCCTGGATGGAGGATGCTGAGCCTTGTACTTCTGCAGCTGCTGTCTGCTCTCCTGCATAAACTAGTTCTGCAGCTGTCTGCTCTCCTGCATACAATGAACATTTTGAAGAAGGAAATTACATCAGACCTTTTTTTTTTCCCCCATCAACAATCTTTAATGGCATTGTGCACCGATTAAAAACGCAGTAAGAAAAACGCAGCAAAAAACGCACCAAATCGGGGTAAAAACGCATGCGTTTGTCGCGTTTTTTTAGCCGCGGGTGCGTTTTGAGACAAAAACGCACATAACGCAGCGTGAAAAAAAAACGCCTAGTGCGCACATACCCTTAGGGGGTTTTTTTTATCACTTTTTTTTTTTACTTTTTTTATTTTAATAGGTCCGTTAGGTGACTATGTGGATCTGCAGTCTGATCACTCTTCCATATCTCCAGATCACAGCTACAGAGCTGAGATCTGCAGATATGCTGATTTACTTTCAATGCCGCCACTATTCCGGCATTGAGCGAAACTGACTCATGTTAGCTACAGACGTCATCACATGACCCTGTGCTACCATGGCAACCACGGAAGTCACGTGTCTTCCGATGGGGGCGGGGGTAAGCATCATAATGGCTGAGCACATATACATTTCACTGCCATATTTTGGCAGCAAGATGTAAGGAGTTAACAGTCGCTGGTGGAACGCGATTCCACTGGCGACTAGCAGGCACACGTCAGGTGTTGAAATCAGCAGATGTGTGCGGATCGCCGCAGCCTTGCCACAGCAGGCCACGATTATCCCCACACGATGCATGACGTACCCAGTACGTTATAAGTCGCTAAGGGGTTAAAAAAATGCATTGGGCAAAACGCGCCAAAAAGACATTGCGGTTTTTTGATGCAAGTTTGCCACAGTTTGGTTTTTGGGACAAAAACGCTGCATCTTTGTGGTTAAAAAACAAAAAAAAAAAAAATAAAAAAAAAAAAAGATGCCGCGGCCACTCCGTAGCACTTCATTATCTACAATCTGTCCGGAGCACATTGCCCCGTGCAGTTTTTGGTGGCCCACGTGGATGGGACTGTAAATGAGCAGTGATCAGTTTGGATATAAACTACTGCTAATTAATGGCTGAAATTGTACTTTTAATGGTCATTTAGGGACTGAGGTCCATCCATCCGCTAGGTAGGGAGCGCAATGTGTGTATGAGGCCTGTAGCCACAGCATTGGCTTATCTCCTGCACCGACGCTGCTCCCCTGGGGGTGGTGTCGGGTGGTAACGTGACACTTATGTCCTATGAGTGCTGCAGCCAGTCAGCGGAGTGGCTGCAGAAGTTTAGTTTTATATTTCCAATGACTGGAGAAGATTCCAAATGCAATTATTGTAAAATATATATATATATATATATATATATATATATATATATATATATAAAAAAACACTAGTTCAGGACAGGACCATATTCCCCATTTGTCACTTTGCTAATGACATAGAGATAGATAGATAGAAATGCAAATTATTGTAAAAAATTTATATATATTTTTTTATTGTATTTTCAGTCCCTTTTCAGTAAATATATATATGTTTATATATTTACTGAAAAGGGACTGAAAATACAATAAAATTATATATATATATATATATATATATATATATATATATATATATATATACACACACACACACACACATACACACACACACACACAAAGAAAAACTACTAAAAAAAAGCCAAAAGCATGACCATGAAGCTTGTTTTTTTTAATGGGAACCTGTCAGGCCTCATATGCATTCTGAGCTATAAGCAGTGTGTTGTATATCCTAATGCCCCCTTCCTACCCATCCCTTTCTTGTAATATTGTGGAATATGAAAGTAATAAAGAAGGGAATTTTGTTACTTACCGTAAATTCCTTTTCTTCTAGCTCCAATTGGGAGACCCAGACGATTGGGTGTATAGCTACTGCCTCCGGAGGCCACACAAAGTATTACACTAAAAAGTGTAAGGCCCCTCCCCTTCTGGCTATACACCCCCCGTGGGATCACGGGCTGCTTCAGTTTTAGTGCTAAAGCAAGAAGGAGGAAAGCCAATAACTGGTTTAAACAAATTCAATCCGAAGTAACATCGGAGAACTGAAAACCGTTCAACATGAACAACATGTGTACCCGAACAACCAAAAATCCCGAAGGAAACAGGGCGGGTGCTGGGTCTCCCAATTGGAGCTAGAAGAAAAGGAATTTACGGTAAGTAACAAAATTCCCTTCTTCTTCGGCGCTCCATTGGGAGACCCAGACGATTGGGACGTCCAAAAGCAGTCCCTGGGTGGGTAAATTAATACCTCATGTTAGAGCTGTAAAACAGCCCTTCCCTACAAGGAGGCAACCGCCGCCTGCAGGACTCTTCTACCTAAGCTGGCATCCGCCTAAGCGTAGGTATGCACCTGACAATGCTTGGTGAAAGTGTGCAGACTCGACCAGGTAGCTGCCTGGCACACCTGCTGAGCCGTAGCCTGGTGCCGTAATGCCTAGGGCGCACCCACGGCTCTGGTAGAATGGGCTTTCAGCCCTGATGGAACCGGAAGCCCAGCAGAACAGTAGGCTTCAAGAATTGGTTCCTTGATCCATCGAGCCAGGGTGGATTTGGAAGCCTGCGACTCTTTACGCTGATTAGCGACAAGCACAGAGAGTGCATCCGAGCGGCGCAGAGGCGCCGTGCGGGAAATGTAGATTCTGAGTGCTCTCACCAGATCCAACAAATGCAAATCCATTTCATATCGATGAAATGGATGAGGCAAAAGGAAGGTAAGGAGATATCCTGATTGAGATGAAAGGGGGATACCACCTTAGGGAGAACTCCGGAATCGGGCGCAGCACTACCTTGCCTTGGTGAAACACCAGGAAGGAAGCTTTTGGATGACAGCGCTGCTAGCTCGGACACTCTCCTAAGAGACGTGACCGCTACCAGAAAGGCCTCTTTCTGGGAAAGTCGAGAGAGTGAAACATCTCTCAGCGGCTCGAAGGGCGGCTTCTGGAGAGCAATTAGTACCCTGTTCAGATCCCATGGGTCCAACGGCCGTTTGTACAGAGGGACAATGTGACAAACCTCCTGCAGGAACGTGTGTACCTGAGGAAGTGGTGCTAGGCGCTTCTGAAGAATACAGATAGCGCTGAGACTTGTCCTTTAAGGGAGCCGAGTGACAACCTTTTTCCAAACCAGATTGCAGGAAGGAAGGAAAAGTAGGGAATGCAAATGGGCAGGGAGACACTCCCTGAGCAGAGCACTAAGAGAAGAATATCCTCCACATCCTGTGGTAGATCTTGGCAGACGTCGGTTTTCTAGTCTGTCTCATGGTGGCAATGACGTCCTGAGATAATCCTGAAGACGCTAGGATTCAGGACTCAAAGGCCATACCGTCAGGTTCAGGGCCGCAGAATTCAGATGGAAAAAACGGCCCTTGGGACAGTAAGTCTGGCCGGGCTGGTAGTGCCCACGGTTGGCAGACCGTGAGATGCCACAGATCCGGGGACTACGACCTCCTCGGCCAGTCTGTGGCGATGAGGATGGCGCGGCGGCAAACGGACCTGATGTTGCGTAGCCCTCTGGGCAGCAGTGTCAGAGGGGGAAACACATAGGTAGCTGGAACTGCGACCAAACCTGAACTAAGGCGTCTGCCGCCAGAGCTCTTTGAACGTGATACCGCGCCATGAAAATCGGAACCTTGTTGTTGTGCCGAGACGCTATTAGGTCGACGTTCAGCATCCCCCAGTGTTGACAGATTTCCTGAAAACCGTCCGGGTGAAGATACCCTTCCCCTGCGTCCATACCCTGGCAACTGAGGAAGTCTGCTTCCCAGTTTTCTGCGCCCGGGATGTGAACTGCGGATATGGTGGATGCTCTGTCTTCCACCCCCATCAGACTCCGCCGGACTTCCTGGGAGGCTTGCCGACTGCGTGTTCCGCCTTGGTGGTAGATGTATGCCGCCGCTGTGGAGTTGTCCGACTGAATTCGGACGTGTGTGCTTTCCAGCCACGGCTGGAAGGCTTGCAGGGCAAGATACACTGCCCAGATTTCCAGCACATTGATTTGAAGGATGGACTCCTCTGAAGAGAGTCCTTGACCGTCTGAGAAGGGGGACGTTCCTTCTAGGGACGTCGACTTCCCATCCCATTGGCAAAGAATGCCACTGTCACGAACCACCGGGGGGGTCACTCAGAAATCCCCCGCGCTGGCTACCAGTACGTCACAATCGGGGGGTAACAAGTGGGGGTCACCCCTCCTTTATACCTCCCGACCGACAGACAGAGCACGTGACGCGCTCTCTAGCGCCCCTCTTATAGTCAGGCCAATTATGGAATTGCCCGACAATAAGCAAGGAGGCCGCTATACTACTTATGCCGATTATTGAAGGGTCCCCGGTGAGAGTAGGGTATATATTCCCCCGACCTCCGCGGGCGGAATATATAAAATCTCCCCGAATCTCACTGGCCTCCCCACAATAATCCTTGGCACAACTCGCTTGCCACCAACCGCTTCACGGTAACTATTAGCCGAACACACAGACGTGGGATTCAAGATCGAGATAACAGAACAGCCCAAGATTAATTATATAATTTAATCAGCCTAAAGCACACTAGAAACTACAATATATACAATAGGGAATCTACAGAATATACATAGGTCAGAGTACAGTTACAGATAAAGCATGGTTTACAAACAGGTATGCAATTCAATCAGTTACCTTGTGCGTCTGGCACAGGGGGGCGCTGTAGACCAGGTTTCCAGGAACTCCCACAGATGTTTCCTACACGTGACCCCCAGCGAAAGAACCCTGGAAAATGGCCGAAGTAGGGTTATCAACCTGGGCAAATCCAGGTCCCCTCCTACCTTCGTGACCTCAGAGGAGCACACTGCTCCACCCCTGGCTTGAGATTATGGACAATATCCCAACATGGAATATGGGCCATAACTTTGCCTGGGAGCGTCGTAGGCGGATGCCAACGCTCTCATTGTGATAGTTATGAATTTAGCTACAGAACGAGAGGACTCATGACTTGTCTATTAGTAACCCCATTGGCTGATATCACGCGTGGGGTATTTCCCAAGCTCCCGCTCCCATAAAAAAGGTGTGCCAGCATCGTCCGCATGCGAAAACACCATTTTTATGGTTGCCGTATTTATCGGAAATATGGCTTGCGAGATATGAACCATTTTTTACTGGAGTCGTTCTGTCTAGCTAGTTCCATAGCCTTGCTAATGAGATACAACTCTTGTTACAGGGTGACGGCAGGGAGTCATCCTGTGTCCATTGTTCCCACACCACCTCATCTCCATATCACAGGAGATGGCCATGGGATTTGTTGCTAAACCAGTTGTGTGAAGGAAAGGGGGGGTGACACCAGGAGAGGGCTTCCTGACATACTTGAATATCATGATTTATCGTCATATCTCCGGATTTACCTCACAGCCACATTGGAGTGGACGCAGATGAAACTGCGCGAAAGTGACTGCCTCTGCATGAGGCGTGTTAAGGGGTGTGACTGGCCTTGAAGGAGAGACTGCACTGCACCCCCGTCTGTAGTGAACGTGTCCAGCGGAAGCTTCACTATCGCTGAGGGAGCGTGACACTCCATGCCCAGATATGTCAGCGATTGGGTCGGTGTCAGATTTAACCTTGAGAAGTTGATGATCCACCCGAAACTCTGGAGAGTCTCCAGCGCTACGCTCAGGCTGTGTTGGCATGCCTCTTGAGAGGGTGCCTTGACCAGTCGACCGTCCAAGGAAGGATCACCGAGTGACCCCGAGAGTGCAGGACTGCTCCCACTGCTGCCCTGAACTTGGTGAAAAACCCGTAGGGCTGTCGCCAGACCGAAGGGCAGGGTTACGAACTGAAGATGCTCGTCTTCAATAACGAAACGTAGCAAACGTTGGTGCTCTGGAGCAATCGGCACGTGGAGATAAGCATCCTGTGTCTATTGATGCTAGGAAATCTCCTTGAGACATTGAGGCAATGACGGAGCGGAGGGATGCCATCCGGAACCGCCTGGCCTTCACGTGCTTGTTGAGCAGTTTTAGGTCCCCCACAATCAGATTGGAGGAAGAACCGTGTCTTGTTCCTGAAGAGGAACAGGAATTACCACTCCTTCTGCCTGCAGAAGAGCATCGGCTCGGTGGGTAGGTGGGGAAGTTCTGAAGAATCGAGCCGGAGGCCGAGAACAGAACTCTATCCTGTACACGTGAGACACAATGTCTCTCACCCACCGGTCTGTGACCTGTGGCAGCTAAATGTCGCCAAGGCGAGAGAGTCTGCCACCAACCGCGGATGCGGAGAGAGAGAGCTTAAAGTCATGAGGAGACCGCCTTGGAAGCGGTTCCTCTGGCTGCCTTCCTTGGGCGTGATTGGGCCCGCCTGGAATCTGAGCCCCTCTGAGCCTTTTGAGCCCTTTTGGACTAGGACAATTTGGACCTGCCCGAGCCTGGGAAGGACCGAAACCTCGACTGTCTCTCTCGGACAGCATTAATAGGGTAAGTCGCAATGCAGACATTGCGAGGATAAGGACGCTACCTGCGGCACAGATGTACCTGTGCTCAAGACCAGCTGCGCAAGACCAGCTGACATAGCTTAGAGTGCCCATACGGCTGCGAATGCCGGAGCAACCGACACGCCGATAGCTTCATAGACAGATTTCAACCAGAGGTCCATCTGTCTGTCAATGGCATCTTTAAGTGAAGTCCCATCTCCACTGCAACTATGGATCTAGCCGCAAGCCTGGAGATTGGGGGATCCACCTTTGGACCCTGGGTCCAGCGCCTGACCACGTCAGGGGGAAAGGGATAACATGTATCCTTAATACATTTGGAGAAACGCTTATCTGGTAAGCGTGGTGATTCTGCACTGCTTCTCTGAAGTCAGCGTGGCCAGAAAAGTACTCAATGGACGCTTGAGATACTGAAATGGGATTTCTCCTGCTGGGAAGCTGACTCCTCCACTGAAGGAGCTGGGGGAGAGATATCCAACATGCCATTGCTGGACGCTATAAGATCAGTCACCATGGCGTCACCATCCGGTGTATCCGGATTGAGAGCGGTGTCAGGATCAAAGTCCTGATCAGCTACGTCTGCCTCATCATACAGAGAGTCCTCTGCTGTGACCCTGACTAGTGATGAGGCCGAGTGCCGCTCCCAGCGAGCTCGCTTAGGCTGACTGGGACTGTCGTCCGTGTCAGAGCCTTCACCCTGGAATGCCTGGGACCCCCCCGGAGCACTGATTTTGTTCCAAATGAGGGTGGCCAGGGAGCAATGATCAAGATTGCCCATGGCCTGTCTGGACTGCAAGTCACTATCCCATGACAATCTATCAGCCGAAACTGCAACACCGTCCCTGTCCATGGACAGGGTTTACAGGTGGTTCCTTTGGCCACCTCTAGTAGAGACCCCGGCTGACCAAGTGCTACAGGGGAGCATTGCACACAACGGGGGTCAGTGGAACCTGCCGGTGGAACAGTATCACATGCAGTAAAAGCAGCATAGAAAGCCTGTGTTGCTTTTTTGCTGCTGTAGTCTAGCCATCTAGGAGCCTATCGCCAAGAATAGCGACCGTACAGTGCAATGTATAGCATACAAGCATAAGTACAAATGAACACTTCAGCACATGCAATACAAGCAGCCTAGAAAAACTGTGCCCTAGCACCTTTGCTTTTTTGCTGCTGTAGTCTAGCCATTCTAGGAGAATATAGCCAAGAATAACGACCGTACAGTGCAATGTATAGCATACAAGCATAAGTACAAATGAACACTTCAGCACATGCAATACAAGCAGCCTAGAAAAACTGTGCCCTAGCACCTTTGCTTTTTTGCTGCTGTAGTCTAGCCATTCTAGGAGAATATAGCCAAGAATAACGACCGTACAGTGCAATGTATAGCATACAAGCATAAGTACAAATGAACACTTCAGCACATGCAATACAAGCAGCATAGAAAGCCTGTGCTTTAGCACCCTTGCTTTTTTGCTGCTGTTGTCTCGCCATCTAAGAGGGCATATAGCCAAAAATAGCGACCTACAGTGCAGTGTAAGCATAAAATACAAATGGACACAACGATATTTAGTGGGGTCAGCACTTCAGGTGCTGCTTACCGCCCGCCTATAGGCGGGTGTGTGGTCGCCAGAGTCCTGTGCCTGGCTGCCAGCTCGGACTGCAGGAATGGCTGCCGGCGTCCTTCTCCAGCTCGTGTGACGAGGGGCGGGCCGTGGGCGAGCCCCAGGCAAGAGCGGGAAACCGGCGTCCCACTGTGTCCAGTGAAGGGGGCTGGAGAATGCAAAGCAGACTCCAGCCCTCGGCGCTGACTTTCTGTACAGCGTCCCGCCTCTCCCCTGACTGGCAGGGCTGGGGGCGGGAACGAAACGAAAACTAGGCCGCAAAGCCGGGGACTCGAGTAATAAGCGCGGCCGTCCTATGTGCACGGCCAGCGCGGAGTCCCCGGCGCACCACAAGTCCCAGCCGCGCCACAGTGTAAAAACACCTAGCAGCGGCCCGGCGCGGCAGTTCCCAATACATAAATTCACACAGCAAAGCTGCCGTGAATGATAGCACGAGCGCTCCGCGCTGTTGTCCCCGGCGCACTAGTACTCCCAGCAATGCTGGTGTGTGTGTGCGCGATGTACGGGGACACAGAGTACCTTAATGTAGCAGGGCCCTGTCCCTGACGATACTCAGCTCCATATCCAGCAGGTTCTCTGGGTCTGTGGATGGAGCCCGGTCTCAGTGCCTGGAGACCTGTAAGATCCCACTTCACCCAGAGCCCTGAGGGGGGATGGGGAAGGAAAACAGCATGTGGGCTCCAGCCTCCGTACCCGCAATGGGTACCTCAACCTTAACAAACACCCGACAAAAGTGGGGTGAGAAGGGAGCATGCTGGGGGCCCCATATGGGCCCACTTTTCTTCCATCCGACAAAGTCAGCAGCTGCTGCTGACTAAAAACAGTGGAGCTATGCGTGGATGTCTGACCTCCTTCGCACAAAGCAGAAAACTGGTGAGCCAGTGATCCCACTGGGGGTGTATAGCCAGAAGGGGAGGGGCCTTACACTTTTTAGTGTAATGCTTTGTGTGGCCTCCGGAGGCAGTACTATACACCCAATCGTCTGGGTCTCCCAATGGAGCGCCGAAGAAATATAATAATATATATATATATATATATATATATATATATATATAAAATATAATATTAATATATATATATATATAAAATATAATATTAATATATATATATATATAAAATATAATATTAATATATATATATATATATAAATAAAATATAATATTAATATATATATATATATATATATATATATATATATATATATATATATATATATATATATATATATATATATATATATATATATATATATATATATATATATATATATATATATATATATATATATATATATATATATTCATTCCTTCACATGCTTCACATGGTGAGGAGCCATTTGCAAATCACTATGACAGAGGTAGGGTGAAAACTCATAACAGTATCCGGGATATTCTTTGATTGATCCTTTTAGTCAAAACGTACAATAAACCAAGACGTACACCACCAAGCACAATGCCAAGCGATGGATGGAGTGGTGTAAAGCAGCCGCCATCACTGGACTATGGAGCAGTGGAAATATGTTCTGTGCAATGATGGATCACACTTCTCTGTCTGGCATCTGATAGACGAGTTTGGGTTTAGTGAATATCAGGAGAACGCTACTTACCTGAAAGCATTGTGTTCATTGTAAAGTTTGGTGGTGGAGGGATAATACTATAGGGTTGCTCTTCAATGATCGGCCTCTTAGCTCCAGTGAAGAGAAATCTTAAAGAGGTTGTCCACTACTTTTACAGTGATGGATTTTCCTTGGGTTAGGTCATCAAAGTGTGATCAGCCAGGGTCCGATACTCAACACCTCTGCCGATCAGCTGTTCTCGATACCACCACCAACAGGCGTCTGGAAATGCCCAGTTCTGGGGTTTCCCAGTCTTCTCATAGTGGTCGCGGACAGGTACTGCACATCCGCCTCCAACTCAAATCAATAGGAGGCGGGTGTGCAGTTCCCAGCTGCTATTAGAAGACAGGACAGCTCCGGAACTGAGCATTTGAGGTTGTCTGCTGCGAGTGGTGGAACAGAAAACAGCTGATAGGCGGGGGTGGCGGATGATCAGATATTGATGACCTATTCTCAGGATAGGCCATCGATTTTAAAGTAGTGGACAACCTCTTTAATGTTCGAGCACACAAGACATTTTGGCTACCATTGTAGCCTCCAACTTAATGGAAACAGTTCGCGGAAGGCTCTTTTTGGTGCCCCATCAAATGTGACCAGTACAAATAGACCTTAAAGACATGGTTGGGAGAATTTGGGGTGGAAGACCTTGACCGGTCCCACAGAGGCCTGACCTTAACCCCAACTAACACCTTTGGGATGAAATAGAAGAGAAAATGTAAGCCCGGTCCTCTCCTCCACCGTCGGTGTCTGGCCTTACAAATGCTCTTCTGGATGAAGAAGCAAAAATTCCTACAGACACTTCCAAAATCTTGTAGAAAACCTTCCCAATAGAGTGGGATCTGCTACAGCTATAAAAGAGGGAACAACCCAATATTAAATATCTATGGATTCAGAATGTGAGGTCAGAGAAGCACCTATAGGTGTAATGTGTGGGGGGCAGAATACTTTTGCTTACAAACTGTATATGATAGCGGGGAGGGGACTGTCCTCTATTACCTGCCCGGTGCTGCCCTCCGAGTACTGATGGTCATACATCTGCTGCTGACATCTCTCCTGCTCCAGAGTCTCACTGATGAGACGAGCCACCTCACTCTGCGTTCCTGGCTTCTCTCTCCCAATGAGGAACCTAAAATTAACAAAAATAAAGACAATGAAGACATATATAATGTGCTCTGCCCTGCCAGAACCACCATGTGCTTATACCCTCTTAGACGGCCTTCATGAGTCGGAACGGGGAAAGAGTGGCTTTACGTTTTGGCAACCTGGACATGTCCGAGTGTCCCATGGGTGAGCAGACTAATGCTGAGATACGAGATCACTGAAGTCTCAAGCGCACGCTGCTCATTTTTTTTTTACTTGCAGATTTAAAATTTGCAGATAGTCAATTTTTTTCAGCCTTTTTGATGCAGATTTCACTCAATAAGTGGGGAAATATCTGCACCAAAAATGTAGCAAAAAATAAATAAATACTGTATTTTTTGCTTTATAAGATGCACTTTTGTTCCCCCAAATTTTGGGGGAAAGTAGGGGGTGCGTCATATAAGCCCAATATATATATATACACATTATATTTATTTATTTTGCAGGGTCCGCTCTGGACCGCTGCTGGGGGCAGGTGAACGCTGCGGGCGGCAGCGTAAGGCTGGTTTCACATCTGCGTTGTTTCAACGCAAACGGACTCAGTCACTAATGTTTACAGTTCATTTATTTACAGTGGAAGAACGACAGCATGACTCATGCACTACCCGCATGTGTCCACATGGTGTCGTTCTTCCACTGTAAATAAATGAACTGTAATACAGTAGTGACGGATTCCGATTGCGTGAAAATAGTGCAAGTGTGAGTGGGGCGCCTTAGATCTCCTGCTCCCGCTCATATAATATGCACAGCCGCGGTCCATCAGCGTGGTACTGAAACCGCACCGCAGTAACGGGCTGGGGGAGCGGTGCATATTATATGAGCCTGCGTCCCACTGTGATGGCACATACCCCCCCTGTGTTAGATATGGCCCCAATCCTGCTGCTCATCCTAAATAAAAAAGCTTCTCCCCGGTGTCCCTGCTTCCACTGTGATCAGGCATGCAGAGATATCACTCTGCTGTGCCGATCACATGACCGGCAGCAAGAACCAGGAAGTGGAGGAACTGAAGCATGGAGGGAGACAGGAGGGACAGCGCTGGAGAAGGTAAGGAAAGAGTGTTTTATTTTACTATGGGCAGCAGCCTGGGGGCGATATCTAACACAGGGGAACGTGTGCAATCCATAGGGGGCCATAGGCAGCACAGGGGAACGTGTGCAATCCATAGGGGGCCATAGGCAGCACAGGGGAACGTGTGCAATCCATAGGGGGCCATAGGCAGCACAGGGGAATGTGTGCAATCCATAGGGGGCCATAGGCAGCACAGGGGAACGTGTGCAATCCATAGGGGGCCATAGGCAGCACAGGGGAACGTGTGCCAGCACAAGGGGGCTATATTCAAAATAAGGGGGCCATATCCAGATTAAGGGGGATAATTTTAGGATGGGGGGCTATGAGGGACATATACCCTATATGATTTGTTAGATGGACACTCGCATTATAGGATGGACCCCATTTAACATTAAAAAAAAAATTCTCTTTCCTTCACCAAATTTGGGGGTGCGTCTTATAATCAGATGCGTCTTATAAAGTGAAAAATACGGTAAATAAATAAGACTTGCAGCAATAACAAAAAAAAAAAAAAAAAGCTGCTGCAATAAAAATAAAATAAAAAATAAATACACACATCTCATTTACTGCCAAGAGAGCAGGTTTTGCTGTGACAAATATGCAATATGTGACCATAGCCCAAGTCTCACTGATGATCAATGCCAGCTAGGCACCACTACAGCCACTTTATAGTCATTCACTCTATTATCTTCCAATTTTGGATAGTTCCTGCCAAAACTGCAGCAAAAAAACAAAAACAAAACTCCAACACACATTGTGGTCACAATACATAAAGCCTAAACATTAATTGTTAACCCAATCCATATACCGGCAGTTCCACACCCATAACCTGAGGACGTACCCACCTGACAGCACCTTTGGTGTTTTTCAGCACTGTAGCAGCAAAGAGCTGAGTGACCCCAACTAGACTTGTACCATCGACTTCCACAATTTGGTCATTGACTTCAATTCTAAAGAGGAAAAAAACCAAACAATCTGAATATTAAAAAAAAGGTAAGAAAAACAGAAATAGAAACAGCCAGGACGTCCGTCCAGAATGGTGGTGATTGTCAATCATTAACAGACTTATAGTGATTGGGTAATAAGAGTCAATATTGACAGACACATGGCTATGGTGTCCTGAAAGGATCAATTTTACACAAAAGGTCAATGTGTCCGTTCATGACAAGCAAAAAAAAAAAAAAAAAAGAAAAATTATTATTTTTGCATTTAGTGATCCACAAAAAAAAATGAAAATGAACATATTTTAGACTGGTTTTTTATACACAAAAACGAGGATATGTTTTGTGTATAGTGTTGATATGGGGGAATACATATATTTTATTGTATTGCTGCCTGGGTGCAGCTTTTTTATTAAGTCAGAAAACCACTTTTGCTACGAGTTTCGTGTTTGAGCTGTGGAGATAGAATCATCCATATAACAGCCGTAACAATGAACCTTCACTGATCAGGGGTGGGTGTGTGCCAATATATAACCGATCCATGGAAAGCTGTACAACCACCCACTCTGTGGCCTTTATGGAAGAACTGCCACAGGCAGATTTGTTATTCAGGCTTCCGGGAAAGCTGGGTGACTTCGCTTTTGGGTGCTGCAATGGGGGTAGAGCAATAGTCCTGCGATTTTTCCCATTAATATAATGGGCACCACGAATAAACCCTGGTGACCGCCATTGTACGGAGCAGACCATGACCAACTACAATAAGCCACAACTCCTGTGCGGACAGTTCTTTATAGCGGCCAACTCAAATAGTCATCCGTGTAATCCATAAATGGGCCGCATCATCAGAGCCACCAACACCTACTGGGCCTTTGCTCTGGGTCACACAGGGTGGTCCGGAGCAGGGAATCCCCCACTATGCATACGCTGGGCATAAAGACGGGGATTTCTGGTGGGAATATGCCGATAATGGCTTCCTATATAACACTCAGCTTTATCTTCGGGGCAGATAAAGCACATTACGAAATACCAGTGACAGGTGATAATTACGGCTATGTCTCACTAATGCTTAATTCCCGACATTAAACTCACACCCTGCAGGGAGAAAAACCTCCGCAGACCGTGCCGTCTGCCTGTACACGCTACATGCCTAAATCAATGTACACAATGTACGGCACAGTACACATCACATCAGAGCGGCCATATACACTGCACACCAGGGGAGGACGGCGTATCACACTATAAATCACAGCAAGGCGACTATACACTGCCGACTGACAAACGCGTCTACAGGAGTCGCCACATACACAAGGATCTAATTATTGGATAATAGCAGGACTAAAGGACTACTATATCTGTGTCCGCTATGCTTTACACTGCTGATCTGACTCCTACTACATCCATGTCCCCTATGCTTTACACTGCTGATCTGACTGCTCTATATCCATGTCCCATATGCTTTATACTGCTGATCAGACTGCTACTATATCCATGTCTCCTATGCTTTACACTACTGATCTGACTGCTACTATATCCATGTCCCCTATGCTTTACACTGCTGATCTGACTGCTACTATATCCATGTCCCCTATGCTTTACACTGCTGATCTGACTGCTACTATATTTATGTTCTCTATGCTTTACACTGCCAAAATAAAACTAATAACTAGTGATGAGCGAGTACTAAAAAGCTCGGGTGCTCGAAGCTCGGGCCGAGCATCCCAAGATACTCGTGTACTCGGCCCGAGCACCGAGCCCAATGTTATCCTATGGGAGACCCGAGTATTTTTGTGAAATGACCCCCCGGCAGCATGGAGAAACCCTAAAAATGTCACAAAAGTCTCAGAAGAGTGCTCAAATGACATGGCATCAGCATGGGGAAGACCCCTTGAAGCATTTATCACTCAAAAGTCACAGATGTGAACAATTTTGTCCGAGTTTTACGCCATTTTTACGGACTCACCAGAAAACCTTCCAAAATGACACCAAAATGAATTTTCATGGCGGAAATGTTAAGGGCACATACTCAATAGTGAGATAGAGCTGGTGTATGTTACTTTTTGAGATTAATACATGAAAGATTTTACATGAAAACCTTGTGTGGCACTCCGATGTCCAAAACGCACGTTTTGTGCTTTTTACTAGCGATGTCGGTCATTTTTTTTTTTTTATTCTATCTCCCTCAGTCCGTCTGTCTGTCTCTCTCTGTCTTGTCTGTCCCCCTCTCACAGTCTGTCGGTCAGTTCCCCCCCCTCTCTCTTACTTACCGTTCCCCGATCACTGCCGCGGCGCTGCACAGCTGTTCAAACTCCGGTGGCTTTTCCTCTTTTGAAAAAGCCGGCCGCTCATTAATCAATCTCCTATTCCCTGCTGTCCTGCTTTTCGGCGCCTATGATTGGTTGCAGTGAGACACGCTCCCACACTGAGTGACAGCTGTCTCACTGCAACCAATCACAGCAGCCGGTGTGTGTATACTGTGCAGTGAAATAAATAATTAAATAATTAAAAAAAACGGCATGCGGTCCCCCCAATTTTAATACCAGCCAGATAAAGCCATACGGCTGAAGGCTGGTATTCTCAGGATGGGGAGCTCCACGTTATGGGGAGCCCCCCACCCTAACAATATCAGTCAGCAGCCGCCCAGAATTGCCGCATACATTAGATGCGACAGTTCTGGGGCTGTACCCGGCTCTTCCCGATTTACCCTGGTGCGTTGGCAAATCGGGGTAATAAGGAGTTAATGGCAGCCCATAGCTGCCACTAAATCCTAGATTAATCATGTCAGGCGTCTCCCCGAGATTCCTTCCATGATTAATCTGTAAATTACAGTTAAAAAACACACACACCCGAAAAATCCTTTATTAGAAATAAAAAACACTAACAAAGTCCCTCATTACCAATTTATTAACCCCGACAAACCCTCCATGTCCGGCGTAATCCACAGTCCTCCAGCGTCGCGTCCAGCTCTGCTGCATGGAAGTGACAGGAGCTGCAGAAGACACCGCCGCTCCGGTCACCTCCACGCAGCTAATGAGATGAGTATAGCGATCAGCTGAGCTGTCACTGAGGTTACCTGGATCCAGCGGTGGATGCAGCGGTGGCCGCGGGTAACCTCAGTGACAGCTCAGCTGATCGCGCTACTCACCGCCGCTCCGGTCAGCTCCATGCACCAACTGAGGTGAGTAGAGCGATCAGCTGCTGTCACTGAGGTTAATCGCGGCACCGCTGGATCCAGCGGTGGCCGGGAGTTACCTGACTGACAGCAGCTGATCGCGCTATTCCCTTCATTAGCTGCGTGGAGGTGACCGGCGGCTTTTACTATTTTGAAAAAGCCGGCCGCTCATTAAACAATCTCCTATTCCCTGCTTTCCCCGCCCACCGGTGCCTATGATTGGTTGCAGTGAGACACGCCCCCACGCTGAGTGACAGGTGTCACACTGCACCCAATCACAGCAGCCGGTGGGCGTGTCTATACTGTGCAGTAAAATAAATTAATAAATAATTAAAAAAAAACGGCGTGCGGTCCCCCCCATTTTAATGCCAGCCAGATAAAGCCATACGGCTGAAGGCTGGTATTCTCAGGATGGGGAGCTCCACGTTATGGGGAGCCCCCCAGCCTAACAATATCAGTCAGCAGCCGCCCAGAATTGCCGCATACATTATATGCGACAGTTCTGGGGCTGTACCCGGCTCTTCCCGATTTGCCCTGGTGCTTTGGCAAATCGGGGTAATAAGGAGTTATTGGCAGCCCATAGCTGCCACTAAATCCTAGATTAATCATGTCAGGCGTCTATGAGACACCCTCCATGATTAATCTGTAAGTTACAGTAAATAAACACACACACCCGAAAAAATCCTTTATTAGAAATAAAAAACACACACACATTCCCTGGTTCACCACTTTAATCAGCCCCAAAAAGCCCTCCATGTCCGGCGTCATCCAGGATGTTCCAGCGTCGCATCCTGCGCTGCTGCATAGAGGTGACCGGAGCTGCAGAAGACACCGCCGCTCCGGTCACTTCCACGCAGCAAATGAGGTGAGTAGCGCGATCAGCTGAGCTGTCACTGAGGTTACCCGCCGTCACTGGATCCAGTGACAGCGGGTAACCTCAGTGACAGCTCAGCTGATCGCACGGCTGTCTTCATTAGCTGCGTGGAGGTGACCGGAGCGGCGGTGTCTTCTGCAGCTCCTGTCACTTCCATGCAGCAGAGCTGGACGCGACGCCGGAGTCCGTGGAGTACGCCGGACATGGAGGGTTTGTCGGGGTTAATAAATTGGTAATGAGGGACTTTGTTAGTGTTTTTTATTTCTAATAAAGGATTTTTCGGGTGTGTGTGTTTTTTAACTGTAATTTACAGATTAATCATGGAAGGAATCTCGGGGAGACGCCTGACATGATTAATCTAGGATTTAGTGGCAGCTATGGGCTGCCATTAACTCCTTATTACCCCGATTTGCCAACGCACCAGGGTAAATCGGGAAGAGCCGGGTACAGTCCCAGAACTGTCGCATATAATGTATGCGGCAATTCTGGGCAGCTGTTGGCTGATATTGTTAGGGTGGGGGGCTCCCCATAACGTGGAGCTCCCCATCCTGAGAATACCAGCCTTCAGCCGTATGGCTTTATCTGGCTGGTTTTAAAAATGGGGGGAACCGCACGCCGTTTTTTTTAATTATTTAATAAATAATTAAAATTAATAATTAAAATTAATAAATAATTAAAAAAAACGGCGTGCGGTTCCCCCCATTTTTAAAACCAGCCAGATAAAGCCATACGGCTGAAGGCTGGTATTCTCAGGATGGGGAGCTCCACGTTATGGGGAGCCCCCCACCCTAACAATATCAGCCAACAGCCGCCCAGAATTGCCGCATACATTATATGCGACAGTTCTGGGACTGTACCCGGCTCTTCCCGATTTGCCCTGGTGCGTTGGCAAATCGGGGTAATAAGGAGTTATTGGCAGCCCATAGCTGCCAATAAGTCCTAGATTAATCATGTCAGGCGTCTATGAGACACCCTCCATGATTAATCTGTAAGTTACAGTAAATAAACACACACACACACCAGAAAAAATCCTTTATTAGAAATAAAAACACACACATATACCCTGGTTCACCACTTTAATCAGCCCGAAAAAGCCCTCCATGTCCAGCGTAATCCAGGATGATCCAGCGTCGCATCCAGCGCTGCTGCATGGAGGTGACCGGAGCCGCAGCACACACAGCCGCTCCGGTCACCTCCACACAGCAAATGAACACAGCCGCGCGATCAGCTGCTGTCACTGAGGTTACCCGCGGCCACCGGTGGATGCAGCGGTGACAGCGGGTAACCTCAGTGACAGCAGCTGATCGCGCGGCTGTGTTCATTTGCTGTGTGGAGGTGACCGGAGCGGCGGTGTCTGCTGCAGCTCCGGTCACCTCTATGCAGCAGCGCTGGATGCGACGCTGGATCATCCTGGATTACGCCGGACAAGGAGGGCTTTTTCGGGCTGATTAAAGTGGTGAACCAGGGTATATGTGTGTGTTTTTATTTCTAATAAAGGATTTTTTCTGGTGTGTGTGTGTGTTTATTTACTGTAACTTACAGATTAATCATGGAGGGTGTCTCATAGACGCCTGACATGATTAATCTAGGACTTATTGGCAGCTATGGGCTGCCAATAACTCCTTATTACCCCGATTTGCCAACGCACCAGGGCTAATCGGGAAGAGCCGGGTACAGCCCCAGAACTGTCGCATATAATGTATGCGGCAATTCTGGCCAGCTGCTGACTGATATTGTTAGGGTGGGGGGCTCCCCATAACGTGGGGCTCCCCATCCTGAGAATACCAGCCTTCAGCTGTATGGCTTTATCTGGCTGGTATTAAAATTGGGGGGAACCGCACGCCGTTTTTTTAATTATTTATTTATTTATTTTACTGCACAGTATAGACACGCCCACCGGCTGCTGTGATTGGGTGCAGTGTGACACCTGTCACTCAGCGTGGGGGCGTGTCTCACTGCAACCAATCATAGGCGCCCGTGGGCGTGGAAAGCAGGGAATATGAGATGGCTGTGTACAGAGCACAGCGCGCCGGCCGGTATAAAGGCTCGGTCACGCTGTGCAGGCCGGCCAATCACTGCAATTCCACAACTAACAGGGCTGTGGCATTGCAGTGGTCTGCCAGCCAATCCCTGCATGAGGGCTGGCTCTCAAAAGAGCGCCAACATGCAGGGATGAAGACCACGAGTAAAGCACGAGTATTGCAAAATTACTCGGTACCCGCCGAGCAGCCCGAGTACAGTGATACTCGTGCGAGTACCGAGTAGTTACAAGCATGCTCGCTCATCACTACTAATAACTAATACAACTTATCATACTCCTCTTGGTTCTTTCCTGACTCCCCTGCCTGGTCCTCGGCCTATGATGATGCCTCATTCCCAAGTGATTACTGCAGGCTTCATGACCCGTTTTAATAACAAGCCAATAGGCGGTTTAAAAAATAAACAAAAGGCAAAAAGTACACCCCTATTGGACCACTCTGCTCTTATTTACTGCAGCTAGCATCCCTTGCCGGTCTCCTGGATTTGTCTTCTGGTATTGAGGGTCAGATGATTGCTGCAACAACAGTCATTGATTGGCTGCAGTGGTCTACTTCCTTTTTAGCCAGAAGAAACAAAAACAGTCTAATAGCTCACTGTTCCAGTTAAGCAAAACATTGGGGCTGCAACCAATCAGTGGCCCAGGAAAGAGCGCGACAGACAGAGCGCGACAGACAGAGCGCGACAGACAGAGCGCGACAGACAGAGCGCGACAGACAGAGCGCGACAGACAGAGCGCGACAGACAGAGCGCGACAGACAGAGCGCGACAGACAGAGCGCGACAGACAGAGCGCGACAGACAGAGCGCGACAGACAGAGCGCGACAGACAGAGCGCGACAGACAGAGCGCGACAGACAGAGCGCGACAGACAGAGCGCGACAGACAGAGCGCGACAGACAGAGCGCGACAGACAGAGCGCGACAGACAGAGCGCGACAGACAGAGCGCGACAGACAGAGCGCGACAGACAGAGCGCGACAGACAGAGCGCGACAGACAGAGCGCGACAGACAGAGCGCGACAGACAGAGCGCGACAGACAGAGCGCGACAGACAGAGCGCGACAGACAGAGCGCGACAGACAGAGCGCGACAGACAGAGCGCGACAGACAGAGCGCGACAGACAGAGCGCGACAGACAGAGCGCGACAGACAGAGCGCGACAGACAGAGCGCGACAGACAGAGCGCGACAGACAGAGCGCGACAGACAGAGCGCGACAGACAGAGCGCGACAGACAGAGCGCGACAGACAGAGCGCGACAGACAGAGCGCGACAGACAGAGCGCGACAGACAGAGCGCGACAGACAGAGCGCGACAGACAGAGCGCGACAGACAGAGCGCGACAGACAGAGCGCGACAGACAGAGCGCGACAGACAGAGCGCGACAGACAGAGCGCGACAGACAGAGCGCGACAGACAGAGCGCGACAGACAGAGCGCGACAGACAGAGCGCGACAGACAGAGCGCGACAGACAGAGCGCGACAGACAGAGCGCGACAGACAGAGCGCGACAGACAGAGCGCGACAGACAGAGCGCGACAGACAGAGCGCGACAGACAGAGCGCGACAGACAGAGCGCGACAGACAGAGCGCGACAGACAGAGCGCGACAGACAGAGCGCGACAGACAGAGCGCGACAGACAGAGCGCGACAGACAGAGCGCGACAGACAGAGCGCGACAGACAGAGCGCGACAGACAGAGCGCGACAGACAGAGCGCGACAGACAGAGCGCGACAGACAGAGCGCGACAGACAGAGCGCGACAGACAGAGCGCGACAGACAGAGCGCGACAGACAGAGCGCGACAGAGCCAGACAGAGCGACAGAGCCAGACAGAGCGACAGAGCCAGACAGAGCGACAGAGCCAGACAGAGCGACAGAGCCAGACAGAGCGACAGAGCCAGACAGAGCGACAGAGCCAGACAGAGCGACAGAGCCAGACAGAGCGACAGAGCCAGACAGAGCGACAGAGCCAGACAGAGACAAGGAAAGACCGAGAGAGAAAGACAGACAAAGAAAGGCAGAGAGAGAGAGAGAGAGAGAGAGAGAGAGAGAGAGAAAGACAGAGAGAGAGAAAGACAGAGAGAAAGACAGAGAGAGAGAGAGAGAGAGAAAGACAGAGAGAGAGAGAGAGACAGACAGAGAGAGAGAGACAAAGAGAGAGAGAGAGAGAAAGAGAGAGAGACAGAGAAATAAATAGAAAGAGAAAGAACAGAGAGGAGAGCGAGAGAGAAGTGAAGAGAGACTGGTGGCACTGACAGCAGTAAAGAGGAGGAGCAGGGGTCCAATTTTATTTATTTTTTTAAGACCACCATGAAGATTTAAGTTACTGGACTCCCCCCTTTAAAGGAGTTTTACATTTTCAGGTCTATGGCAATCCTCAGAAAATAAAGTTTGTTGGAAATTTAGACATCTCGATTAAAACAAAGTAGGGAAAATCTGCAACATCAATGACCATTTAACACAAATCTCCGCCTGGCTTGTTTTCCCAGTGTGTGGATCAGATTTGGTAAGTCTCATCTGTACAGGGTTGTGGAGTTTCTGGGCTGAAAATCATCAGTGTCTTCTCTATGGTGAGATCCGCTCAGACAGCAGATTGTTAGGCTATGTGCGCACGTTGCGTACAAGCCCTGCAGAAATTTCTGCAGCGATCTGAAGAGCACATGTGCGCTTTAGATCGCTGCAGAAATGTCCGTAGTGAGCGCCGATTCCATGCGCTCTGCCTGCAGCTCCTGCCATAGACAGAGCAGGAGCTGCCGGCAAAGCGCAGGAAAGAAGTGACATGTCACTTCTTTTTGCGCAGCGCTTCGCCACGTGCGCACGGCCCCTGCACAATCTCCATAGACTGTGCAGGGGCCGCAGGACGCATGCAGTTACGCTGCGCTACAAAGCGCAGCGTAACTGCATGTTTTTACGCAACGTGCGCACATAGCCTTAGACCTCTGCCCGGTCACCAGAGACGTGCAATGTTATCATATAGACACAAAGCTTATATAAGTACGGATATGACTGCACAGCCATTACTATTGAAAATAATAATTATTATATTTATATTCATGTGTCTATATGAAAATGTTTACAATACTGCTGGTGCCGCGCAGTCATCTCCCAAACTTGTAGTACTGGATACACTCGGCACAAGAGACATAAAAACAAACACAGAGGTAAGGCGCTTAAAGGGGTATCTCATATTGGATATTCATCAGCCAACCACAGGATAACCAGTGGGGCCCAGGACAGATTGTTTTGGGGGTACATGCCCAGTACTGTTGGACGCCCCCTTGTGCAGCACTCCGCAGCCTCCTGTAGCTCACATAACACCAGTATGTCAGAAGATCCTCCAGTTGGACTGGAATGTGCAAAATTTTTGTCTACCAGAGAGATATGATCAGGTCAAGACTTGGGCCAAAATATGTCCCATTTTATAAACTTTCTTCTCATTGGAAACATGCCCATTTTTTTAGCCACTTATCAAAATTTGGCAAGAAACAAGACTAGCAGCAAATATTAGATTTTTTTTGTTTTTATGGAACAGTTTTATGCCTTTAAAAAATTACAAAATGACTAAGGAAATGGGGTCTATGTGGAGAAAAAAAGGCCTCTAGAATGGAAGGAAATTATAGGGAGTCTGTCGGCACAAAATGACTGTTCAAACCAAGCTGAGGCGCTTGGTGCATCATAGCTCCTTCCCACCTGCTTGCTTTCTATCCATCTCCACCCTCGTCTTCATTGATGGACAGCTCCGGTTTTACACTAAGAGGGTCGATACCGGTGGAAAACCAGTACGGGACAAGGTGCTCTGAACTCCCCGGCCGCACCATGGGTGCACCTTGTGCTTGTGTTTGGTCAGTCATTTTGTGCGGCAGACTCTCAGTTAAGAAGGTTCATATTGACGGCCAGGAATCCAGACCATTCCTGGAGATGTTGTGGCCCGGTCAATGTTTTCCAGGCATGGCGGTGACTCTTAGCCGGTGCGACAGCTAAGCCCCATTTAGGTGAATTAGGCTCTGAGCACTGCCGGATAATGCTGAATAATACTAAATGAGCAATGACAATAAAACGGTGGGATTATGAGTAACAATTACAGGTCACATTTTCAGAGCGTGAGATCCTTTATCTCTCTCGTGTTTTATTCTACTAATAAATCTGTAATGCAAAGTTACTCAAAAGGCTTTGGCAAAACTTCACACAATGCTGCTCGTCTGCAGTCTCTGAATATTACTTTATTATTAATAATAACAGCAAGCTACGGGAGTCTATTCCTGACCCAACGGCTACATTCCTCAATATAATGGTATTAGGAGCTGCCACACCGTGCCCAGAGGACACGATAACCTGAAACCGCAAATACAGCGTGTACTCAGATAGGCAACAAAGCATCAATCTGCCGAGAAGGCTACAGCGCAAGTCCTGGAAAACGGTTAGTCTCCAGGAATAATGAACACATGGAACGATGGAGGTACAAGTAATAATATTACTGGAGGATGACAAAGTACTGTAGAAGAAACTCCAGAGATCTGTGAAAACAAAAGGTCCATTGTCCAACCAGGCAAAGTTGTGGTAACCCCATAGATTTGAAATGTAAGACCAAAGCAATGTTCCATCCAACCTGCCCCTGATATGACGACACATTTCTAAGAAAACCCCTTTTAGTTAAAGGGGTTGTCCACTACTATGACAACCCCTTCTCGTTCCCCTAGTTCACCCTGTAAAAATAAAGCCTATACTCCCCTCCGGGGCGGCCGCTGCTCCAGCTTTGTATGAAGTTGCGTTCCCAAGGCTCTTGGAACCTTATGACATGCGAGCCTTCGAGACCAATCAGCACCGGCTTCCTTCTCCCCGCCTTCCTTCTCCCCGCCTTCCTTCTCCCCGCCTTCCTTCTCCCCGCCTTCCTTCTCCCCGCCTTCCTTCTCCCCGCCTTCCTTCTCCCCGCCTTCCTTCTCCCCGCCTTCCTTCTCCCCGCCTTCCTTCTCCCCGCCTTCCTTCTCCCCGCCTTCGGATGTTTGAGCAGGAAGTCAGCTCTGCACTCACATCTTGCTCAAATGTCCAGGCACTGATTGTTCTGAAACACGGGCCCCGCAACCAATGTGAATTGGGCCTCGTGAACATGGCTTTAGACATCGCAGCAGCCGTGGCTGCACTAGAGGGGAGTATAGACTTATTGATTTTTACAGGGGCGAACAAGGGGAATGAGAAGGGGTTGTCATAGTAGTGGACAACCCCTTTAACTAAAAGGGTTTTTCTAAGGGGTTTTCCCCTTTAGATTAAGAAATTTAGAAGCAATCAGTACAGATTTTTATATCAACCCATCAACTGTAGCACTTGTAAAGATGCGTTCTCATTATTGAGGATCTAAATCCAAATTTGCCCAAAAAATTAAAAAAGATGAACGTTAAATGAGATTTTCAGGTGAAAACAAAGTTATCACTTATCTACTGGATAGGCAACAACTTGCTGATTGGTGGGTGCCCTACCACTGTGACCTGCACGGGGAACCTTTGTCCTCGATGGAACCTTTTATGGCAGTTATAATGTAGAGGTAGGTCCAATGCCGAATTGATTCAAGAAAAAAAAAAAAAATAAGGACTGCAGAACTTGACAGCCCCATAGGAAATGAATGGAGCGCGGTCAAGAATGTGCGCTATTCTAATGGAAACCCAACAATCAATAAGTTTTTACTAGTGATGAATGTGCACTACCATGTTCCGCTGCTCAGTATATGTAATGATCGGATGGGCGCAACTTTAGTACCCAAGTGTAAAGGAAGTCACCGGGGAGCTCTTCATGAAAAATGCTCCCGTCCCCCATTTAATTTCCATTATACTTGAGTCGAGCCCAACAGAGCATCCAACTGCTCATTACGAGAACCCGAGTTTAATGAAAGTCAATGGGAGGCTCAAGCACTTTTCAGGGAAATCTTCCAGAAAAATGCTCTGAGTGCACCAGTGAACTCCATTATACTTGGGTGCTCGAATCGCATCCATCTGAGCATCCAACAGCTCGTTACGAGTACCCAAGCACGGCATTAGTTACAAATACCGAGCACCCGAGCATGGTAGTACTCACTCATCAGTAGTTACGAGTACCAAGCACCTGAGCATGGTAGTGCCCGCTCATCACTAGTTATCACCTATCCATTAGATGGTTGATAAAGGAGGTTCTCCGAGGAAAAACGTAAGATTACTTACCGTCCATCCCGTTGAGCAGCTCCCCCTTCTGTAATCGTTTTCACAAATATTCCCAGCTTCTCCAAGCCCTGATCTGCACCAACCCCCATGCCAATAATGCTGATTCCAAGACCACTGTCACCTGGGCAAGAAAAACAGAATTACCATCATGAAGGTACTAATGACCAGCGGCGCCCGGTGGACGCAGTTAACTTGTTTAATCATTGGGGGTCTGCCAGATGGTCACAATTAGACAGGAAAAAAAAAACAAACCAGAAAAAAAGAAAAAATAGTTTTGCATGCAACGATCTACCCATTGGAGACACCATTTTGCAACACAAACGTGAACATGGCTTAAATTATCCTGGAAACAGGGAATCAATGGAGAAGAAATCAACCACCTATTGTAGTCTATGGAAAGGGTGTAATAATCCATCATGTCAAAAGGAGTTATAGTCCCTCAACAGCCACAATACATAGGAGATGCAGCTTTTATTAATGTACTACACACATACATATACACACAAAAGGAATACCTTTTTCAATTTCAACAGGGAAAACGTCCATTTTTTCCACCCTTTTTTCCAACTCGTACTCAGCAGAAGCAGCAACCGGGTCCACTTCTTCATTACGGCGGTCATAGTCTTCATTGGAAAATGTAGGAAATACCTTGACGGGGGAAAAAAAAATATATGATTAAACATAATCAGTAGAGTAGCAGTCATCCTTGGGGTGGTATAGCAGCTGATATTTTACAATACTTCCATACTCTTTCTTGAATTCCCTTATAAATATGTTATATAGAAGTACAAGAAGATTCAATGTACAAGCTCAATGCAAAGTTGCTGATCCGACCATTAAGAGCCCCAAATGATCTGGAGGTGGTGGCTCTCGCATCCCCTTCTGAATGGAGCAAGCACTGAACTATTCATCGACTATGGTACTGACACACATACATGGCCATCTCTATCTTCGCATTGACGATGAAAAGAGAAGCGGCATGCATGCTCCACCATCACTCCAAACAAAAGGGGGACTCCAGAGCCCTTTCTTGGAAGTGGTGGGGTCTCCAAGAACAAAAACACACACAGGACAATTATACCAACCCTATATAGAGCTAGACACCTGTATGGCTGTAACACACTAAATCACTGGAGAAAAAAAAAATAAATAAATAAGAACCCGAGCCTAAGCTGATCAAGCCAAGATGGATCTGCCTTTCCGATTAATAAACCGGCGTCCAGAGGGGGCTATGGTGCCTCTACTCTAATCCTACACTAGTATTTATTACTACAGGAATAGTTACGGTGGCTCAGTGGTTAGCACTGCAGTCTTGTAGCGCTGGGGTCCTGGGTTGAACTCCCACAAAGGACACCATCTGCAAGGAGTTTGTATGTTCTCCCCGTGTTTGTGTGGGTTTCCTCACGGTTCTCCAGTTTCCTCCCACATTCCAAAAACATACTCATAGGGAACCTAGATTGTGAGCCCCAATGAGGACAGTGTTGCCAATGTATGTAAAGCGCTGTGGAATTAACAGCGCTATATAAAATGAATATTATTATTATTATTATTATTATTATTATTATATTAAAAGAACAATTATTTTCTATACTAAAAAACAAATAAATTTACTTTGTCATTTATGCTATGAATCACAATTTATCGTTAAAAGATTGCACAAGATTATGGCACAAAGGCGTCTCCTGCGCAATAAGTGACGCACTCGGAATATTTTCATTTGGAACAGTCGGATATTTACAACTTTACCTGAGATAAGAAATAGGAAAGAAGGGAATTTTGTTACTTACCGTAAATTCCTTTTCTTCTAGCTCTTATTGGGAGACCCAGACGATCGGGTGTATAGCACTGCCTCCGGAGGCCACACAAAGCAATTACACTAAAAAGTGTAAGGCCCCTCCCCTTCTGGCTATACACCCCCAGTGGGATCACTGGCTCACCAGTTTTAGTGCAAAAGCAAGAAGGAGGAAAGCCAATAACTGGTTTAAACAAATTCTCTCCGAGTAACATCGGAGAACTGCAAACCGTTCAACATGAACAACATGTGTACCCGCAAACAAACCAACAATCCCGAAGGACAACAGGGCGGGTGCTGGGTCTCCCAATAAGAGCTAGAAGAAAAGGAATTTACGGTAAGTAACAAAAATTCCCTTCTTCTTCGTCGCTCTATTGGGAGACCCAGACGATTGGGACGTCCAAAAGCTGTCCCTGGGTGGGTAAAGAAATACCTCATGTTAGAGCTGCAAGACAGCCCTCCCCTACGGGGAGGCAACTGCCGCCTGCAGGACTCTTCTACCTAGGCTGGCGTCCGCCGAAGCATAGGTATGCACCTGATAATGTTTGGTGAAAGTGTGCAGACTCGACCAGGTAGCTGCCTGGCACACCTGTTGAGCCGTAGCCTGGTGTCGTAATGCCCAGGATGCACCCACGGCTCTGGTAGAATGGGCCTTCAGCCCTGATGGAACCGGAAGCCCAGCAGAACGGTAGGCTTCAAGAATTGGTTCTTTGATCCATCGAGCCAGGGTGGCTTTAGAAGCCTGCGACCCTTTGCGCTTACCAGCGACAAGGACAAAGAGTGCATCCGAACGGCGCAAGGGCGCCGTGCGGGAAATGTAGATTCTGAGTGCTCTCACCAGATCTAACAAATGTAAATCCTTCTCATACCGATGAACTGCATGAGGACAAAACGAAGGCAAAGAGATATCCTGATTAAGATGAAAAGAGGATACCACCTTCGGGAGAAACTCCTGAATAGGACGCAGCACAACCTTGTCCTGGTGGAAGACCAGGAAGGGAGCCTTGGATGATAGTGCTGCCAGCTCAGACACTCTCCGAAGAGATGTGATCGCTACCAGAAAAGCCACTTTCTGTGATAGTCTAGAAAGTGAAACCTCCTTCAGAGGCTCGAAGGGCGGCTTCTGGAGGGCAACTAGTACCCTGTTCAGATCCCATGGATCTAACGGCCGCTTGTACGGGGGTACGATATGGCAAACCCCCTGTAGGAACGTGCGCACCTTAGGAAGGCGTGCCAAACGCCTCTGAAAAAAGACGGATAGCGCCGAGACCTGACCTTTAAGGGAGCCGAGCGACAAACCTTTTTCTAACCCAGATTGCAGGAAAGAAAGAAAGGTAGGCAATGCAAATGGCCAGGGAGACACTCCCTGAGCAGAGCACCAGGATAAAAATATCCTCCACGTTCTGTGGTAGATCTTAGCGGACGTGGGCTTCCTAGCCTGTCTCATGGTGGCAACGACACCTTGGGACAATCCTGAAGACGTTAGGATCCAGGACTCAATGGCCACACAGTCAGGTTCAGGGCCGCAGAATTCCGATGGAAAAACGGCCCTTGGGACAGTAAGTCTGGTCGGTGTGGGAGTGCCCACGGTTGGCTGACCGTGAGCTGCCACAGGTCCGGATACCACGCCCTCCTCGGCCAGTCTGGGGCGACAAGTATGACGCGGCTGCAATCGGATCTGATCTTGCGTAGCACTCTGGGCAAGAGTGCCAGAGGTGGAAACACATAAGGGAGCCGGAACTGCGACCAATCTTGCACTAGGGCGTCTGCCGCCAGCGCTCTTTGATCGCGAGACCGTGCCATGAAGGTTGGGACCTTGTTGTTGTGCCGTGACGCCATTAGGTCGACGTCCGGCACCCCCCAGCGGCGACAGATTTCCTGAAACACGTCTGGGTGAAGGGACCATTCCCCTGCGTCCATGCCCTGGCGACTGAGGAAGTCTGCTTCCCAGTTTTCTACGCCGGGGATGTGAACCGCGGATATGGTGGAGACTGTGGCTTCCACCCACATCAGAATCCGCCGGACTTCCTGGAAGGCTTGCCGACTGCGTGTCCCCCCTTGGTGGTTGATGTATGCCACCGCTGTGGAGTTGTCCGACTGAATTCGGATTCCATCCAGCCACTGCTGGAAGGCTAGTAGGGCAAGATACACTGCTCTGATTTCCAGAACATTGATCTGAAGGGTGGACTCCTGCTGAGACCACGTACCCTGAGCCCTGTGGTGGAGAAAGACTGCTCCCCACCCTGAGAGACTCGCATCTGTCGTGACCACCGCCCAAGACGGTGGTAGGAAGGATCTTCCCTGTGATAATGAGGTGGGAAGAAGCCACCACTGCAGAGAGTCTTTGGCCGTCTGGGAAAGGGAGACTTTCCTGTCCAGGGATGTTGACTTCCCGTCCCATTGGCGGAGAATGTCCCATTGAAGTGGACGCAGATGAAACTGCGCAAACGGAACCGCCTCTATTGCCGCCACCATCTTCCCGAGGAAGTGCATGAGGCGTCTTAAGGAGTGCGGCTGACTTTGAAGGAGAGCCTGCACCCCAGTCTGTAGAGACCGCTGCTTGTCCAGCGGAAGCTTCACTATCGCTGAGAGAGTATGAAACTCCATGCCAAGATACGTTAGTGATTGGGTCGGTGACAGATTTGACTTTGGGAAGTTGATGATCCACCCGAACGCCTGGAGAGTCTCCAGTGCAACATTCAGGCTGAGTTGGCATGCCTCTTGAGAGGGTGCCTTGACCAGTAGATCATCCAAGTAAGGGATCACAGAGTGTCCCTGAGAGTGCAAGACTGCTACCACTGCCGCCATGATCTTGGTGAACACCCGAGGGGCTGTCGCCAGACCAAATGGCAGAGCTACGAACTGAAGATGGTCGTCTCCTATCACGAAGCGTAGAAAGCATTGGTGCTCTGTAGCAATCGGCACGTGGAGATAAGCATCTTTGATGTCTATTGATGCTAGGAAATCTCCTTGAGACATTGAGGCAATGACTGAGCGGAGGGATTCCATCCGGAACCGCCTGGCGTTCACATGCTTGTTGAGCAGTTTTAGGTCCAGAACAGGACGGAAGGAGCCGTCCTTTTTTGGAACCACAAAGAGATTGGAGTAAAATCCTCGCCCCCGTTCGTGAGGGGGGACAGGGATCACGACTCCTTCTTCTCTTAGAGAGTCCACCGCCTGCAGCAGGGCATCTGCTCGGTTGGGGTGTGGGGAGGTTCTGAAGAACCGAAGTGGAGGCCGAGAACTGAACTCGATTCTGTACCCGCGAGACAGAATGTCTGTTACCCACCGGTCTTTGACCTGTGACAGCCAAATGTCGCAAAAGCGGGAGAGCCTGCCACCGACTGAGGATGCGGAGGGAGGAGGCCGAAAGTCATGAGGTAGCCGCTTTGGAAGCGGTTCCTCCATTTGTTTTCCTGGGGCGTGAGTGAGCCCGCCAGGAATCTGAGCTCCCTTGTTCTTTCTGAGTCCTTTTGGACGAGGAGAATTGGGCCTTGCCCGAGCCTCGAAAGGACCGAAACCTCGACTGCCACTTTTTCTGTTGAGGTTTACTTGCTCTGGGCTGTGGTAAGGAAGAGTCCTTACCCTTGGACTGTTTTATGATTTCAGCCAATGGCTCACCAAACAGTCTGTCTCTAGATAATGGCAAGCTGGTTAAGCATTTTTTGGAACCAGCATCTGCTTTCCAGTCCTTTAACCACAAGGCTCTGCGCAAAACCACAGAATTGGCGGACGCCATAGCGGTACGGCTCGTAGATTCTAGGACAGCATTGATAGCATAGGTCGCAAACGCAGACATTTGCGAAGTTAGGGACGCCACTTGCGGCACTGCTGGATGTATGAAAGCATCCACCTGTGCTAAACCAGCTGAAATAGCTTGGAGTGCCCACACGGCCGCGAATGCTGGAGCAAACGACGCGCCGATAGATTCATAGACAGATTTCAACCAAAGGTCCATCTGTCTGTCGTTGGCATCTTTAAGTGAAGCGCCATCCTCTACTGCGACTATGGATCTAGCCGCAAGCTTGGAAATTGGGGGATCCACCTTTGGACACTGGGTCCAGCGTTTGGCCACCTCAGAGGGAAAAGGATAACGGGTATCCTTAGAACGTTTAGAGAAACGCTTGTCTGGATGAGCGTCGTGTTTCTGGATCGAGTCTCTGAAGTCAGAGTGGTCCAAAAAAGCACTTAATTTACGCTTGGGATATAGGAAATGGAACTTCTCCTGCTGTGCAGCTGCCTCCTCTGCAGAAGGGGCTGGGGGAGAAATATCCAACAGCCTATTAATTGCCGATATAAGGTCATTAACCATGGCGTCACCATCAGGGGCATCCAGATTGAGAGGGGCCTCAGGATTAGAATCCTGGTCACCGTCCTCAGTCTCATCACAGAGAGACTCTTGTCGCTGAGACCCCGAGCAGTGTGATGACGTGGAGGGTCTTTCCCAGCGAGCTCGCTAAGGCTACTTTCACACATCCGGTTTGAGCCCTGCGGCTCAATCCGGCTGTGAAAACTATGCAACGGATGCGGTGAAAACACCGCATCCTTTGCATCAGTTTTTACATGCGGCCGGTCCGTTTTTTTCCGGTTGCGGCATGCTACTGAGCATGCGCAGTGGAAAATACCGCATGCGGCGACCGGATGCGTTTTTTTCCGCATCGCGCCGCATCCGGCCTCCATAGGGATGCATTGAAAAATGCGCCGCAGCGGCCGGATGCGGCGCGATGCGGTGTTTTTTGCCGGAGCAAAAAACGTTGCAGGGTACGTTCGATCCGGCCGCCGCATCGGCTAAATCTGCCGCATGCGGCAAAAACCGGACCGAACGCAAGCCCCTACGGCACAATGCGGCACTAATGTAAGTCAATGCAAAAAAAACCGCAATCGGCGTTACAAAAGCCGGTTGCGGTTTTTCTGCAGAACGCCGTATTGTGCCGCAGAGCAAAAATCCGGATGTGTGAAAGTACCCTTAGGCTGCCTGGGACTGTCATCTGAGTCAGAGACTTCAGCCTGTGATGCTTGAGATCCCCTTGAAGTACGGATTAGTTCCAACTGAGGGGGACCGGCGAGCATAGACACAGCAGTGTCCATGGTCTGAGTAACTGGCCTGGACTGCAAGGTCTCCAGTATTTTTAACATAGTCACAGACATTTTGTCAGCAAAAACTGCAAAGTCTGTCCCCGTCACCGGGGCAGGGTTCACAGGCGTCTCTGCCTGGGCTACCACCACATTAGGCTCTGGCTGACGGAGTGCCACTGGGACTGAATATTGCATACAATGTGAGTCTTTGGAGCCTGCCGGTAGATCAGCCCCACATGCTGTACAAACAGTGTACACAGCCTGTGCCTTGGCACCCTTGCGTTTTGCGGATGACATGTTGCTGCCTCCTCAGAGCAGTACAGGGTGTTCAGCCAAGAAGCGACCTTACAGTGCACTATATAAATATATATATATGGTACCAAGAAAAAAGTACACTAATATAACACTGAGGCACTAGAGGGGCCAGCACTACTGTGCTGCTTACCACCCGCTTAGGAGCGGTGTGTGGACGCCAGAAATCCCTCTAGTCTGGGTCTCCCAGAGCCTGCTGCCTTTCCCCAGCCAGCCGCATGTGTAATGGCTGCCGGCGTCCTTGTGGAGAGGGGGGGCGGGCCCTGGGCGTACACCGACGAAGAGCGGGAAGTCTGCTTCCCCCTGTGCCTAGTGAGAGGGCTGGAGCATGTAAATAAAGCTCCAGCCCTCGGCGCTGGTAATTGAGCAGCGTCTCTCCCCTACCCTGATTGACAGGGTGGGGGCGGGAACGAAGCGGCACTAGGCCGCAGAAGCCGGGGGCTAAAGTTAGAAGCGCCGCCGCCGTAAAAGCGCGGTCGGCGCCAAGTCCCCGGCGCACTACAAGTCGCAGCTGCGTCGCCGCTCCAGGAGCGGTCGGCGCAGTAGTTCCCAACATGAAACGTCACTCAGCAAAGCTGCAGTGACCTAACCCCAGCGCACAGTGCTACTGTCCCCGGCGCACTATAACGCTCAGCAAGCCTGAGAGTGTCCGTGCCTGCCGGGGACACAGAGTACCTGAAAGTTGCAGGGCCTTGTCCCTGAACGGCACTCCCGCTCCAAATCCAGCAGGTTCTATGGGTCTGTGGATGGAGCCCGGCCCCAGGGCTTGGGGGCCGGCAAGATCCCACTTCCACAGAGCCCTCCAGGGGATGTGGAAGGAAAACAGCATGTGGGCTCCAGCCTCTGTACCAGCAATAGGTACCTCAACCTTACAAGCACCAACCGCGGGTGAGAAGGGAGCATGCTGGGGGCCCCACATGGGCCCTCTTTTCTTCCATCCGATATAGCCAGCAGCTACTGCTGACTACAAACAGTGGAGCTATGCGTGGATGTCTGACCTCCTTCGCACAAAGCAGAAAACTGGTGAGCCAGTGATCCCACTGGGGGTGTATAGCCAGAAGGGGAGGGGCCTTACACTTTTTAGTGTAATTGCTTTGTGTGGCCTCCGGAGGCAGTGCTATACACCCGATCGTCTGGGTCTCCCAATAGAGCGACGAAGAAATAAAGTTTATTAAAATACAACTGCAATACCAAACAAGTGCAAACCAAACAAATATATAAAGTTGCTGGAAATCACGAGAACAAGTCTTTCCAAATACAGGCGGGCAGAGATGAATGTTTGCACAATACGGAATGTGGATATCCCTTTGTTTTTTTTAATTTTGCTTTTTTTTTTTTTTTTTCTTCTTCTTCTTCTTTAAATGACCTGCCAGGCATGAGATGAGGGCTCTGATCAGACATGGGGGCAGAATCTGGTCACAAGACATGTTCTCATTTACTGAGCTGTAACAAACATTTCCAGGGCTCTTTGTACTTTGCAAACCACAACCCCTGATCTGCAGACAATAGGAGGCACAACAATGCAATAAAACATCAATCTACTATATTTGTGCAGCTATGGGACAGTAATATACCACACACTGCATGTATCCCATGTATTTAGGAGTATCAGTCCCTAGGACTAGACGGAGGATGCTGACACTTCTCTGGGGTCTTATCGTTATCCAAGTATCAGACACCATATTGGAGCCGAGGTGAGGCTCAAGATTAGAGAGAACGTCTGTCAACCTTTTCCTAAGCATTAGAACAACCTGAAACAAGGCAGTGGATGGTGGAGCAGCAGAAAGCTTTGAGGAATCACTGTATAAAGTGAAATATTGACACACTATGTCCTACCACAAAGCTAAGGTTTATATTAATGGAGGAGCCAAAGCTCTGTAGACCGTAAAGAGGAAGAAAAGCTTCTGTGCCGGCTCATATCAATTGCACAGACAGTCTACAATATCCTGGGATTATTATATATGAATAAATGCATACAAAAGAAAAGCCAAAGTTACTGAAGACACCCACAAAATTTGGTTTATTCTATTAAAAAACAAGAAAGACAAAAAAAAAAAATACATGCATAACAGATAACACTGAATCAAATACAAATTCTATGACGGTCAAAACAAGGGATAGAGATAGATATATATATATATATATATATATATATATATATATATATATATATATATATATATATATATATATATATATATATATATATATATATATATATATATATATATATATATATATATATATATATACACACATACATACATATATATACATACACACACATACATACATATACCGTACACATACATACACACATATATATACACATATATATACACATACATACATACATATATATATATATATATATATATATATATATATATATATACACATATATATATATATATACACATACACACACACACACACACACACACACGTATACATATATACACATTCATATATACATAGTCCAAAAGTAGGTGAACAGTATGTGTAATAGGGTTATCAAACATTGTGTAAAGCAAAACTACCTCAGTTGCCCTTAGCAACCAATCAGATTCCACCTTTCATTTTCCAAAGAGTCTGTGAAGAATGAAAAGTGGAATCTGATTGGTTGCTAAGGGCAACTGAGTCAGTTTCACTTTACACCGTGTTTGATAACCCTATTACACAGACTGTCCATCTACTTTTGGACCACCATATAATTTTTTTTTTTTTTATGTAGATACAGGTATGCCAAAGTATTTCTCCACCATGTGCCACACCAGTCCATGACCCATGGTGCCCAGTACTGATTCACAATTTCAGTTCTTTTCGCCATTTTCACCTATGGAACAATCCTGCACAGAAACTATAGACTAAGTGTGAAATGGTTTTTCAAAGGAATTCCCAACAGCCCTCTTTATGTATGAAGTCTACTACTAAGTTGTCTATATTTAAAGGGTTAAAATCTTGACATTCTAAATTGTGCAAATCATAAAAGGCACTTTTGTTGTTTAAAAAAAAATAAAATAAATAAATAAATAAATAATAATCCCTGCTCTCTTAAAGGGAATTCATCAGCAGGTTTTTGCCACCTAATCTGACAGCAGCGTAACGTAGGGGCAGAGATCCTGATTCCATCCAGATTTCCTTTACTTGGCTGCTTAGTGTAGTTTTGATAAAATCACAGTTTAAATCAGCAGGAGATTATCATTACAGAACTACATGGCGTGCTGCACGTAGTCCAGCATATTCATGAGCTCTGTATAACGGCTAGATCTGCAGCAGAGAAACATTGATTTTATCAGCGTGACAGCAAACAGCTCAGTAAGTGACACATCGCTGGAATCAGGGTCTTTGTCTCTAATGCTGCTTTCAGATGGGGAGCAAACACCTGGTGACAAATTCCCTTTAATCCTATAGTTTACTTTTTTGTGTAGTTACCGATCTGCTAGGCAAGGAGGAAAGCAGCAATGCTTATGCTCTTAGCTATAGAGCTTATAAGTGCTGCTCTGAAGCTCGCCAGATCTGGCCAGCTTCAGTACCGCTGTGCTCCTCCAATGCTGCAGAAGCAAAAGCTGCCTCTGCTTACAGCCTTGGAAAGCTCAATTTCTGGACTAATGGCTCAACCATGCTGCCAAGTACAAACTGTTAAATCATCAGGAGCTAAAGCTCCATGTTGAGGACACCCCCTTTAAGCATATGTTTGTATAGCAATAGATCACCCCAGAAGCTTTGACTTGTAAGCATTGGTTTTCCTACAATACCTAAAAGAAAACCATCAATATATCCTACTTAGGTGGTCCTTGTTAAATTGAGTCTGAACTCTTAAAGGGAACCTGTCATCAGAAATTTGGCTTTCAACCTAAATGTTTCCCCCTCTGTAGCTCGTGGGCTGCATTCTAGTAAGGTTTCTATACTTTTTGTGCCCCCTTTTAAACCAAAATAAATACTTTATAAAACTGTACCTTTCGGTTTGAAAATCTTGTAAATCGTCCATGGGGGCGGGCGGTGTGGCGTCCGTTGCTGTATCTTACGCCGTCCCCCATGCTCCAAATCATCCCTCAGGACGCCGCCCATTGCGCCCGAGATCCCGTGCACGCCGGGACACCTAGTGACGTGGTCGCACGCACGAGAGTATGGGCGGCGCTGTGATTGCATCGCAAGTGCCCGCCCATACTCTCGTGCCCGCCCTTTCCCCACTTCCTCCAGCGTTCTGTGCCGGCCCGACGTCACCTCCTTCCCATCGTACCCTGCAGCAGGAAATAGATGGGAGGAGCGGGGCAGGCCACTACAGGAGAAGCGGAGAATCTGAGCGACGTACAGAGGGGAGAGCGCGCCCACGAGAGTACAGGCGGGCACTTGTGATGCAATCACAGCGCCGCCCATACTCTCGTGCGTGCGACCACGTCACCAGGTGTCCCAGCGTGCACGGGACCTCGGGCGCAGTGGGCGGCATCCTGAGGGATGATTTGGAGCATGTGGGACGGCGTAAGATACAGCAACGGACGCCACACGGCCCGCCCCCATGGACGATTTACAAGATTTTCAAACCGAAAGGTACAGTTTTATAAAGTATTTATTTTGGTTTAAAAGGGGGCACAAAAAGTATAGAAACCTTACTAGAATGCAGCCCAGGAGCTGCAGAGGGCGAAACATTTAGGTTGAAAGCCAAATTTCTGATGACAGGTTCCCTTTAAGTGGGAACTTATCCTTGCATATCCTAATTTTATAATTAGTGGCCAACTACAGCCATTTAGACATGGATTTTCAAAGTAAGTACAGAGACAGAGAAAGAACCCTGCCCACGAGGGCTCACCATCTACAGGAGGAGAGAGAGGACCCTGCCCACGAGGGCTCACAGTCTACAGGAGGAGAGAGGACCCTGCCCACGAGGGATCACAGTATACAGGGTATGGGTGAGGATACAGTAGGTGAGGGATGGTAATATATCCTCTTACTGTAATATAGAAATCAAATAAACCATATATAAACCTCCAAGTGGTTCCAATTTTATAGGACAGCACATTTTTTTCCTCTTTGAAGAATCTTCCGCTGGCAAAGAGGTGAAATACTGGAAGTGTTCCTCGATCTACGATTGTTATATAACAGTCATTCAGGCCATGAAGTGTTTCCATTGGGAATGGTCTCCAATTGTCTTAACTATAATAGTAGATTATGTACGAAGAATAAAAGAAAAAAAAAATGTTTCCAAACTTTCTCGGAATTCTGCAGATTGAAGGAAAGAAGAAATTTTTTTTTGAAAAAAAATACAACCCTGAAGTCTGCAAAAAAGAAAGCCCGAAGTTCCGTGAGCAGCGCATGCTGTATATCACGGGCCGCGGCGTTTCCTAGAATATGATCACTTATTTCTGCCGCGCACAACTGGATTGTACTAGTGGGGACCACAGAATCACAAACATTTAATGTGTCTGCATTCCTGGATACAGCACAACGTGCACGTTCTGCTTCACTTAAAATTATATTCATATTCTTATTTCTAAAGCAGCTGCTTTTCAGATCCTGTTACCGTAAATGGCGGCTGCGGGGAGAAGGGCTTTCGAAGTCTCTTACCACTGGCATGCAAGGAATGGTTAGGGCATCGAGTGCCGGCCCAAGACTGAGTCATTACGGATGCAATGCAGAAGATATTTGGGCTGCATTAGTAATGCAAAAGCATCTATGTTAGAACAATAAAAGGAGAGGTTTGCGAATGGCGAAATATAATCCTGTGTACTGTATTCTTCTGTGACATGGGAATCGAGCTCCAAACACAAGGACGGGACCCAAACCAGCAGAGGAAGGAGAGATGTAGACCATTCTGCATCTTTTCTGCAACGTTTGCCATTGCTGGAACCATGACTTTTGCTGAATAAACAGGTCTACAAAAAAAATTCCCTAAAACGTATATAGAAAAAGAAAAAAAAAAAAAACCTAAACAATATGGCACCGCACATGGCTATGAGCACACGTAGTTTTTGGAAGTAGTCAACAACGATGCGCTTTCTAGTTGAATCCGCTTCTAGAAACTCTCCCTCTTTAGCGTTTGTAACACCAGCATTCCCTGCACTAATCAGCAGGGACACTGACATATTCACCGCATCACTCTCCGCTCTGCTGTTCCAATAGCATTTGTGCCCGCTGCGACTCCCAGGTCCTGCGCTCTTCAAGTGGGATCCCTGGTCGTGTGCTTAGGTTATGCATGTGCTCCCCGCTTCTTTAAAAGGAGCAGCGCACCCACCTGATGTCTTCCCAGCCTATCACTGGGAAGTACCAGGTATTTAAGGCACCCTCCCCTATTGGGAGGTGCCTGTGCAACGTTGTTTCCGGTAGCCAGTGAGTCCTGTGGCTGCAATCTCATTGTCTAATCCCTAGGTCCTGCTCCAGATTCTGTACTCACCCGTATGTCTGATTCCATTCCTGGTTCCCGATTCCAGCCCAAGTTCCTGATTCAGCTATTGATTCAGTTTCCGGTTCTAGCCAGAGTTCCTGATTCTGCTCGATACTGTTCCCGGTTCCAGCCCGAGATCTTAATCTGCTCCTGGGTCCAGCCTAACATCCTGATCCATGCAGCCCGTGTTCCTGTATCTGTGCCAGTGTCCTGGTACCAGCCCGTGTTCCTGTATCTGTGCCAGTATCCTGGTACCAGCCCGTGTTCCTGTATCTGTGCCAGTGTCCTGGTACCAGCCCGTGTTCCTGTATCTGTACCAGTGTCCTGGTACCAGCCCGTGTTCCTGTATCTGTGCCAGCGTCCTGGTACCAGCCCGTGTTCCTGTATCTGTGCCAGCGTCCTGGTACCAGCCCGTGTTCCTGTATCTGTGCCTGTGCCCTGGTACCAGCCAGTGTTCCTGTATCTGTGCCAGTGTCCTGGTACCAGCCCGTGTTCCTGTATCTGTGCCAGTGTCCTGGTACCAGCCCGTGTTCCTGTATCTGTGCCTCTGTCCCGCTACCAGCCCGTGTTCCTGTATCTGTGCCTTGGTACAAGCCCGTATTACTGTATCCAGATTCCGAGCATGGCTCTGGTACCAGCCAGTCTTCCTGTATCCTGAATCTATGCCACTCCAAAGATTCAGTAAAGTTTTTTTTTCCTCTTAAAATGAGGTTTGTTGGTTTTTCGGGGTTTTTTTGCAGCCTGTTAAATTTTTCCCCCTCTTACTAGGCATTTTTCAAAACCTGGGGCAAAACAAAATAAAATTTACAAGAACTAAAAACAGATCACAAACTTGTCGTCATTTTACAATGGAAATTAAGTCTTTGAGTGATTGAGATTTTTTTTCCTTTTTGGGAGGGAATGAACTTGCTCCAAAAGACACTGTGGTATCTCCACACTTGGTTTTTCAAACAGAAAAATCAGCTGCAGATACTAGAGTTTGCAGTAAAAACACTGCAGAAATAGGTGCCTTTTTGTTGTGTTTTATATACCGTATGTTTTTGGATTCTAAGATGCACTTTTCCTCCCAAAAATGTGGGAGGAAAGTGAGGGGTGCGTCTTATAATCTGAATGTAGCTAAGGCTACTTTCACACATCAGTTTTTTCCAGGGTGGATAAAAATCTTGATTTTTTTAAAAAAATCAAAAAAATCAGATTTTTTTGATTTAAATCAGATTTTTTTGATTTAAATCATTTGATTTAAATCAGATTTTTTAATCAAGTTGTACACAAGCAAAACTTTGTATTTTTGCAAATCTAATTGTTTTACACAAATAAAAATATTAAAACAGTTGATTATGAAACCTAATAATTTTTATTTGCACTATTAAACACTCAGAATTGAACTACAGAGAGTAAAGCTGGGTTCACACTAAACGACAGCGACAACGACGTCGCTGTTACGTCACCATTTTCGGTGACGTAACAGCGACCTTGTAAGTCGCTGTTATGATCGCTGCTTAGCTGTCAAACACAGCAGAAGCAGCGATCATAACGTCGCTACATGTGCAGAGAGCAGGGAGCCGCGCTTAGCGCTGGCTCCTTGCTCTCCTACAGTACACATCGGGTTAATTAACCCGATGTGTGCTGCAGCTACATGTCACAGTTCAGAGAGCAGGGAGCCGCGCACTGCTTAGTGCTGGCTCCTTGCTCTCCTTGCTACAGTATACATCGGGTTAATTACCCGATGCATACTGCAGCCACATGTCACAGTGCAGGAGCCGGCGCTGGCAGCAAGAGCGGAGGCTGGTAACCAGCGTAAACAAGGGGTAACCAGGGAAAGGTCTTCCCTTGGTTACCCGATGTTTACGCTGGTTACAGCTTACCGCAGCTGCCAGTGCCGGCTCCTGATCGCTTCATTTCGTCGCTCTCTCGCTGTCACACACAGCGATGTGTGTGTCACAGCGGGAGAGTGACGACCAAAAAATGAAGCTGGACATTCAGCAACGACCGGCGACCTCACAGCAGGGGCCAGGTCGTTGCTGGATGTCACACACAGCGACAGCGACGGGACGTCGCTGCAACGTCACAGAAAATGGTGACGTAGCAGCGACGTCGTTGTCGTCGTCGTTATGTGTGACACCAGCTTAAGTACTTTTTAACAATAGCCTATCTCTAACGTTTGAAGTAAGCAAACATCTTCAGTGAATACATCAGTCCTTAAAGGTCCAGTCACACTAAGCAACTTACCAGCGATCCCAACAACGATAGGGATCGCTGGTAAGTTGCTAGGAGGTTGCTGGTGAGATGTCACACTGCGACGCTCCAGCGATCCCACCAGCAACCTGACCTGGCAGGGATCGCTGGAGCGTGGCTACACGAGTTGCTGGTGAGCTCACCAGCAACCAGTGACAAGCCCCCAGTCTCCTAGTTACAGCACACATCAGGTTAATTAACCCGATGTGTGCTGCAGCTAAATGTGCACAGAGCAGGGAGCAGTGCACAATGCTTAGCGCTGGCTCCTTGCTCTCCTAGTTACAGCACACATCGGGTTAATTACCTGATGTGTGCTGCAGCTAAATGTGCACAGAGCAGGAGCCGGCACTGACAGTGAGAGCGGAGGAGGCTGGTATCAAAGGTAAATATCGGGTAACCAAGGACAGGGCTTCTTGGTTACCCGATGTTTACATTGGTTACCAGCCTCTGCAGAAGCTGGCTCCCTGCTCACTGCACATTAGTTGTTGCTGTCTCGCTGTCACACACAGCGATCTGTGCTTCACAGCAGGACAGCAACAACTAAAAAATGGCCCAGGACATTCAGCAACAACCAACGACCTCACAGCAGGGGCCAGGTTGTTGCTGGATGTCACACACAGCAACATCGCTAGCAACGTCACAAAAGTTGTTCGTTACCAGCGATGTTGCTAGCGATGTTGCTTAGTGTGACGGGGCCTTTAAGCCTACTGTTTATTTAGGACTTTTAATAGGAAAACCAGTTGTCCTGCTTTAGCAGTTCCTAAGCAGTTTCGGACTGTTGTGTGCACAAAACCAAATGAAGAAAACAATCTCTCTACTCCTGCGGATGAAGCCGATGCAGTCAGTAGCTGAGTAGCTAGATTTATTATCTTTGCTGGAAGAACAAGTGATTGCGACTTCCACCAGTCCAGTGGTTTTAGTTCATTAACGACGTTAAGATCTGCTGCTGGCATCTCAACAAAATGAGCCCAAATAGGGTCTCTCTTACGACCTGCTGCCATGGCTCACACAGATCACTTATGAAGTTTGATTGTTACTACAGCCTGAGCCAAGCACTGCTGATGTTACTACAGCCTGAGCCAAGTACTGCTGACTATCCAACAAGTTTGGGCATGTCAACTGAATGCAGGGAAAAAGAAACTAAACCAAAACTGAAACCAAGCTAGAAGTGTGGAATTAAAGGGGCAGTATGAACAAAATGTGGAGGCTATTAATAGTTTATACAATTAAGACATGCTGCTTTTAAACACCTACCTATTGCCATATAGTAAAACAAAAAAGATTTTTACTTACTTTGGGGTCCCCCCCTCACCCTGGCGTTAGATCGTTGCCCCTAGTTTCATCCGTGTAACTATGGGCGCACATGCACACTGCTCTCACTTCTCATTTTAATCGTGATTTATATTAAAAAAAAACCTTTTGATTTAAATCAGTGATTTAAATCATGATTAAAATCATGATTTAAATCGATCCAATTTAAATAGAAAAAAAATCTTTTGATTTAAATCGTGATTTAAATCATGATTTAAAATCGGCGTGATTTAAATCAATCCACCCTGGTTTTTCCCATCAGGTACAATCCGGAAAAAAACGGGTGAAACGGATCCGGTACCGCATCCGTTTTATCCCCATAGATTTGCATTGTTACTGGATTGTACCTGATGGCTTTGCGTTGCATCCGTTTTTTTCCGGATACGGCAAAATTTATCAAAGCGGCGGCCGGAGGCAACGTGTCTTGCAACGTTTTTTTGTCCGGCAAAAAAACCCGCATCGCACCGCATCCGGCTGCCGCGGCGCATTTTCAATGCATGCCTATGGACGCCGGATGCGGAAAAAAACGCATCCGGCCGCCGCATGCGGTTTCTTCCACTGCGCATGCTCAGTAGCGTGCCGCAACCGGAAAAAAACGGACCGGCCGCATGTATAAACTTATGCAAAGGATGCGGTGTTTTTGCCGCATCCGTTGCATAGGTTTCACAGCCGGATTGAGCCGCAGTGCTCAAACCGGATGTGTGAAAGTAGCCTTAGGCTGCTTTCACACCTCCGGTTTCTGCAATGCGGCACAATCCGGCACTTTGCAGGAAAATCGCAACCGTTTTTTTTTTTTTGCTGCCTGTTGCGTTTTATCTGCATAGACTTTAATTAGTGCCGCATTGTGCCGCATGGCCTTGCGTTCCATCTGGTTTTTGCCTCATGCGGCAGATTTAGCCAATGCGGCGGCCGGATGGAACGTTGCCTGGCACGTTTTTTCGTGCGGAAAAAAATAAAAAACGCATCGCGCCGCATTCAGCCGATGCGGCGCATTTTTCAATGCATGCCTATGGCGGCCGGATGCGGTAAAAACCGCATCCGGCCGCCGCATGCACATGCCCAGTAGCAAGCCGCAACCGGCAAAAACCGGACGGGCCGCATGGGAAAAACTTATGCAAAGGATGCGGTGTTTTCACCGCATCCGTTGCATAGCTTGCACATCCGGATTGAGCCGCACAGCTCAAGCCGGATGTGTGAAAGCAGCCTTACCGGGGTGGTGGAGAGGGGTCGCAAGGGGCCGGGGGAATGCTGCGGTGGCTGTGCTGGTGTGGGATCTGCGGCGGATGGTGCTGGGGCGGCTGTGCAGTGTCAGCAGCTGCTGTGCGGGGTCTGCGCATGGTCTCTGGGGCTTCTGTGCGGGGTCTGTGCACGGTCTCTGGTGGCTGGGGCTGCTGTGCGGGGTCTGTGCGGGGTCTGTGCACGGTCTCTGGTGGCTGGGGCTGCTGTGCGGGGTCTGTGCATGGTCTCTGGTGGCTGGGGCTGCTGTACGGGGTCTGTGCATGGTCTCTGGTGGCTGGGGCTGCTGTGCAGGGTCTCCGGTGACCGGAATAGTGCTGCGGGTCGAGAGGTGAGGACTTCAAATAATGCTGCCTTGAGATGGCGCGTGCGCAGGTGGAGCTCTCTGGTCAAGCTCTCATCTACGCAGGCGGTGTGCCGAATACAATGGCAAAGGCATTCCGCGGGCAAGGATGAAGCGTAACAGAAAAAGTGCACTGCCAAACGGTGTAGAGTGCTTTTCTTCTGAGCAGAGCCACCATTCAATGCCGGGCAAGCTCAAGAGCTAGTCGACGGTCAGGACTTCATACAAAAAGCACCCACATTGGCTTAGAATATCAGTAGTCGTCCGCTATAATTCCCACCCAGAGCACGTCGGGCGAGGCTGGGAGCCGTCGTTTTACAGCAGTTGTAGAAGCGCAGGTTGAGGACCTATAACTTCTATTATGTTCTATAAAAGTTCACAGAAGTAGAGAGCAAAGGCCGGAAGAGTGCCATAGGAAGCGCTCAACTGCCATGGCTGGAGGGTGTGTGCAATGCAGGAGCACGAGCAGGAATGTAGACATATGAGGAGCAGCACATTCCTCAGGTATGACCTGCCAAGCACCGGGCCACAATACACCCGCCTATCATATGTCCATTACTAGGCGGAGAGGCAGCATTTACTGCACTTTGCACCATGCTTTCGTTCAGGGAGATATGAGACAACCCCAGGAAAGGAGCACAACTTTATAGGGGCAGTAAAGAAAGCGAGAAGCAGAACATTATTTGAAATGAGATCACAATGGATAGATATAATTTCTAAACTTCCCTTAAATTGCATCTGGCAGCTTAAAGGAGTTTCACATCAGCAGCAATATCCCAGTATCAGCCCCCTTATGGCCCCATTAATATTCATCCCGACATGAAGGGGGGGGGGCACACTCCCATGCGCAGTGTTCGTGATGATGGGGTCCGGCTGGTGCATTTCATCAGCCAAGCCAGCCCCGTTCGTCATGAATGACGCATAGGTAGATTAGGAGGCCAACGTTACAGGGGTTGTCCACTATTAGGACAACCTCTTCTGATTCCATTAATTTACCCCAGTTAAAATAAGAGACCCTGTACTCGCCTCTGGTTCTAATGCTGTTCCAGCGAGGTCGGAAACCCCTCGGTAACGTCAGTGAGGCTCACGTGACGTCAGGCAAGACTCCCATCCAATCAGCACTGGCTTCTCTCTCCACACCTTTGGACCAAATAAGCCATCGACAGGAAGTAAGTAGCAGCCGATGCGTCACTTCCTGTTGAGTAACACATTTGGTCCGAAGGCGTAGAGAGAGAAGACGGCGGCGATTGGACGCGGGGCTCAAGCGACGTCATGTGAGCCCCAAACCGCGGTTACAGACAGTGCTGGAACGGAGCCAGAACGGGAGGGGAGTACAGGGTCTTATTTTAACTGGGGGAAATAAGTGGAATCAGAAGGGGTTGACCTAGTAGTGGTCAAAGCCTTTACTAATTGAGGCAGCCAGCCACCTTCAAGCACATCACTAAGTCACATGCCACAATATAGATGGTCTTGGCGCTCGCTTCCTATTGTGGGAATGCTAGAGTATGGAACCTTAACCAGCCAAAAATGGCGCACAAAAAAAAGAAGGAGGAGCCATTTATTAACTGTAAGCAATTAAAGAATACACTGGACACAAAAGCCCCAAATCATCAAGACTGAGCGTGCATATCAATGAATTTGCGCCATCTTACAGCAGCACTCAAAGAAGCCAAGTCAACAACCAAAGTAGAGTTCAGTCCTAGTTTTCGCCATTCTTTGCTAACAGCACTCGGCCTCGTGCGGTCACCGTCAGCTCTGTACACTTTTCAAAACATTGGTGGAGCCAGGCAGGACTGGGGTAAAAGGAGTTGCAAGAATATTTTCACGATATCTCAGATGGAGAAATTGTATTGATAATCAGCCCCATTGTTTAGGAGTTCACTGTATTCACATCACCACTCTGACCGCCTCCTCTGGCGGAAAAACGACCAAAGCCGCAACAAAATAAAAAAATAAAAATTGATGAATGCCAAACCCCCTTCCCCCCTTCCTTATCAAAAAAAAAAAAAAAAAAAATCCAACATTGAGGATTCCATAGCCTATATAATGAACATTTCCAAATCCAGAATACCACCACGAGTATAAAAAGGAAGAGGCAAGATTTTGACGCATACCATTTTCTGGGATGAAACATACAACTACTACCATAACTTCACTTGACAGGTTTTAAAGTTGGTCGTTCGATCCCGCAATAAAAATTTTCTAAACGTTGATAGATCACTTTTTTTTATTGTTTTAATATAAAACGTTAGAATTTTGTATAATTAGTATAAGCTTATGCCCGGATCACACTTGCACAAGTAGTTTCCTACTTTACAAATGTGCCCTCCACAAAAAAAAAAAAAAAAAGTGACCTGAAGAGCGGCCAGACAACTCATGTTGCGCTGAGGCTTTGTATTCCTTGCAATCTATCATGTCTCAATTACTGTCCCTAAAGAATAATACAATCCCTAATAAACAATAAGACAATCCCTAATCTAAATAGTATTACAATTTTTCTCAAATTGTAGACAAAGTTTCCATTAAGGGAATTTTCAGTTTAAAGGAGTTGTCCGACAAACTCTGAAAAATTTAAGCTAATCTGTGCTGTATTGTTATATAAAACACCCCTACAATATTTTTTTTTTTTGTTTTCTGACTTTTTTCTCTTGAATTATCCCTTTATTCTCTGCAGACACTTTATTTACCTGCAGCTCAACCTAACATGAAATCTTCCTATGCCAAACCACACAGTCAGAGCTGGCACCGCCCTACCTCACTGCCCAGCCCCGCCCTCTGCATACTCATTGGCTGTCAGTAGTCTGCCCAGCACAGACCTCTAGCATTGGATAATATGAGGCACAATGTAATAATGTGCCCCATCCTTCTGCTCATCGTATAGTAATGTCCCCTTTCCTGGTCCTCTTCTTGTAGCAATGGCCCATATTCGGCCATTCTTCACACACGCAAAAACACACACAAATTCTTCTCACCTGTCCTCATTCCCTCCATGCCCGGTTTGCTTCTTGCGACCGCAGCCCCCTTGCTGAACGCTGCCGGTTCAGGGGCCGCAGGTGACAGCGCTTTATATCAGATGACAGATTTCCGGGCTCTGTATACAGCTTCTGCTGCTGACCTCTGATTGGCCTTCGATTGATCATTGCAGTAGCTGTATACAGAACTCGCGCCTGAGCAGCACCGGGGAATCTGTCTTCTATATAAAGCGCTGACTGCGCGGCCCCAGCACAGGCAGCGAACAGCAAGGGGGCAACAGACCTGCGGACCGCAAGCAGCATCAGGGGCCGCATGATACCAGTGCACTATGGAATGTGCGGGAGAGTGCGGGGTAAGGTGGGCAGGGACTCCACGCACGGTCATCGGCTGTGATACCCGTCAACAAACTCCTGCCCCTGTAAACGTGATGTCACAGGAAGCAGCAAAATCACGGCAAGAGCGGTTCCATGACCACTCTGAGCCGGGGGCGAGGGGCTGCCAGAGCAGATATGTAGTCGCTATATACTTACCTGCCCCAATGTAGCCCAATAGTGAAATGACAAAAAAAAAAAAAAAAATCAAAATAAGCCAGATAACCCCTTTAAGACAGACAATCATTACTTGCAACGGGTGACCCCCTGTGGTCTGTGTTGAAATCTGGCCAGGAGGCTTCTCTACAGCATACCCGCAAGCAACATGTAATTATTACAACACGCTCAGGCAAAAAAAGAGGACTGGACCTCTAAAGTGACAGATGTGAGGTTTTTCTTTTGGTAACCCCTTATTACTCTCTCCAAGAGGTAAATTATCCTGAACAGAGAATTCCCTCCATTGACAGAATTTCCTAAAAGGAAATATAACTAGCTTCCCTTTTACTACTTACCTCAACACTGAAACTGCAACACGAAGAAGGTAAAGTCATGGAATTCTAGAAATCACAGGAAGAATGTGGCGTTCCCTTGTGAAAGCCTCTTTATGACATCTTCCATGTGGTCTCCAGACCAATCTTTGATCATTGCATCCAGGACAAGGTCAGGACTCATCACTGAAGAGGACAGACCTCCATTTCAGCCTCTATTGTGGTCTTCTTCTGCACCATGATGAACTCGGAGAGTGGTGGCATGAAGTCAGTTAGGAGGCCTTCACAAAAGGAAAGTCCCATCGGTCCTACTCCCTGGGTTATGTGTGGGTGGCTATATTTTCTTTAGACCCCTCTAGTCTTCCCTCCAGGTACACTAAAGGGTACTTTACACACTGCGACATCGCTAGCGATCTCATTAGCGATGTGAAATTCTAGATCGCAAGTGCGATCTTTCAGGATCGCACATGCGTTAAATGACCTATGTGCGATCCCGAAAGATCGCACTTGCGATCTAGAATTTCACATCGCTAATGAGATCGCTAGCGATGTCGCAGTGTGTAAAGTACCCTTAACAGTTCAGCATTGTCACCGATTTGTTGGTGGAAGCAGTGGTGCGGCCATTTTTCCAAGTGTCCCATGAGTCATTTTTTTTAACCCAACTACTTGCCACATGTTGCTCGTGCCACTGTGAGCAGCAAACCCTAAACATGCTACCATAACCTGTAGCATCTCCAGACTTGTCTCTCATTGAGCACATCTGCAATGTTATTGATCAGCAATTGCAAAGGGAGCTGCCAGCAGCGGATCTTGATGATTTCTGTGCCCAAGTACATTCAGCTCCACAGGAGCTCAGACAACCTTTAATAACCTTGTGCTACTGTGAGCAGCCTGCATGGTTTAAATGTGCTACCATGGCCTGCAGCGGCTCCGGACTGGTCTCCCATTGAGCACATCTGGAACATAATTGGTCTGCAGTTGCAAAAGGAGCTGCCAGCAGCGGATTTTGATGATTTCTGTGCCCAAGTGCATTTTACTCAAAAGCACATTCCCCAGACAACCACGAATAACCTCACAGATGGCAGCAAAGGCTGTAAAGGCTGCTTTACACGCAGCGACATCGCTAGCGATATCGCTGGTGAAAGCACCCGCCCCCGTCGGTTATGCGTCACAGGCAAAAATCGCTGCCCGTGCCACACAACATCGCTAGGCCCCGTCACACTACTTACCTGCTAGTGACGTCGCTGTGGCCGGCGAACCGCCTCCTTTCTAAGGGGGCGGTTCATGCGGTGTCACAGCGACGTCACACGGCAGCCGTCCAATAGAAGCGGAGGGGCGGAGAGCAGCCGAAAGAAAGTGACGCCCATCTCGTTGCCGGAGGACGCAGGTAAGGTGGTGTTCCTTGTTCCTGCGGTGTCACACGTAGCGATGTGTGCTGCCTCAGGAATGACGAACAACTTGCGTCCTGCAACAGCAACGATATTTGGGATTAGAACAACGTGTCAACGATTAGGTGAGTAATTTTGATAGTTAGCGGTCACTCGTACGTTTCACATACAACGACGTCGCTAACGAGGCCGGATGTGCGTCACGAATTCAGTGACCCCAACGACATCTCGTTAGCGATGTCGTTGCGTGTAAAGCGGCCTTAAGTGTGGAGATTTCTGCACATGGCTCATATTCAATACCTAATAAAATCGAGAAGTTTTCAAAATGTTGTTTCCGTTTTGTCATCACTTGCAGATCATTGACTGTTGATCCATCCTGCAATTTCCATATTTCCAATACTTTTTGATTTTATCATATTGAGGAGTGTATACATTGAAAAAGATTATGTACTAAAAAGAAAAATGCTAACACTCTGCACTCCTCTGATCGCTACGTCGCACCATTAAGCTAAAAATGTCTGGATCCATTAGTGATCAGGACGCTGGCAGGATCTCTAGGAGGACAATATAAGGTCTGCGCTGCCAGCGATCTGCAGAAAGAATGCGAGTGGTTGCTAAGGAATACCTCAACTATGGCACACAATGCCTCTTTCTTTACCAAAAGCCTCTTTTAGTAAAAGGGAAGCCAAGAAAATCCCCAAATGATACGCTCTCGTTTAGCCGGCGTGCTTTCTACAAGTATAGAAACGAGACCTTATTGTAAATGAAGAAGTCGGAGCGCAGATGTCCGCGGAGGTCTGTGCAGTCACTGTGTGCTGGGAACGGGGCACAAGGGGGGAATACAAATCACTACAGGGAGACATTGCACATGGCCAGGATCGGCACTGCTCCGGCCAGCTCCACGAGACGCCGCACTAATGCTTTACAGGATTCATGTGTTGTGCTGGTAACATTCACCGTTTCCATGACAACCAAATGCCTGGAGGTACCCGAGACCTAGTGCGGGTCACTGCAACACACCGAAAGTCACTAACAAATGATTGCTTTTTTGTGCTTCTTTGTTTCTTCTTTTTAACTGCAACTAATGCAAGCTGATATAGCGCTAGATATATATCTATATAATAAAATATCTATCTATCATAAATATCTATCATAAATATCTATCATAAATATATATGTCATACAAACGGTATATTACAAAAGTTAGTACACCCCTGTTTTTTTGGGGTTTTTTTAAAACATCTTTTCCTGGGACAACAGTGAAGATCTGACACTGATACAATGTACAGTGTCAGTGTGCAGCTTGTATAACCGTGTACATTTGGTGTCCTCTAAATAACCCCACACACAGCCATGACATAACTGCTGGCAACAAAAGTGAAAATGGCCAAATTTTGCCCAAAGTGTGTGGCTACCATTATTTTCAAGCGGTGCCTTAACTCTCTTGAGCATGGAGTTCTGTAGCGCTGGCAGGGTTGCGTCCTTACCGCCGCGGCCAGCTATGACCACGCTGCCCGGCATCCCCGCGCTCCTCCTTGTGGGTGCTTCCAGCTTTCCCCTCCCGAGGTCCTCCAAGCATACTCCTAGGGCATGCGCGCACCGCTGCCCTTCTTTTAAAAAGGACCAATGCGCAATTTCCTGGAAGTGTGTCTCACTGAGAGGCACTGGGTACTTAAGGTACCTTTCCACTAGAGGAGGTGCCTGATCAACATGTTCAGTTAGTAGTTCTGCGCCCTAGCCAGCTACCTGTCAGGTCCCCTTGCCCACTGTGCTTCCATTACAGTGTACAATGCCTTTGCCTGCCTCCTGGTCTTGTCAGTACCCTGTGTCCGTTCTTCCCAGCTGTGCCACCAGCCTCAGCTACCCAGAAAGTCCTTACAATGCTATAGACTGTCTGTCCACCCCTACAGTGTTACCAGCCTCAGCTACCTCGGAGGTCCTTGCTATACTAGAGACTGTGCCTGTCCTCCATGGCCGGGCCACAAGCCTCAGCCACTCCAGAAGCCCTTGCTATAATAGAGACTGTTCCTGTCCCCCTAGGCCATGCAGCCAGCTTCAGCTAGCCCAGAGGTCCTTGCTATACTAGAGACTGTTTCTGTCCACTCTAGAAGTGCCATCAGCCTCAGTTAACCCCAGAGGTCCTTGCTACACTAGTAACTGTGTCTGCTGGTCTCTGTGTCCATCCCTGCTTTAGGAGTCAGTTGCCAAAGTCCTCATCACTGCCCTGGGAGTGGCACCTGGCGACTGCCTTGCGGTGGGTTCCTAGTGTAGCTCCTCCCACTAAGGGTAAGCCCAGGGTCTCCCTGTGATCAAGTTGGGACCACTCCTGCTCACCACTTTACCATCTTCTGTGGTGCGCGTTACAAGTTCACTAGAGCTTCACAGGAGCTGCTGGACCCTCTTCCATCCTTCATGACGACATCATAGAGCTGGTGAATGTTAGACACCTTGTGCTCTTCCGTTTGAGGATGCCCCACAGACGCTCAATAGGGTTTAGGTCTGGAGACATGCTTTACGTTCAACCTCAGTTTCTTTACTAGGGTAGCAGTCATCGTGGAGGTTTGTTTTGGGTCGTTATATTGGAATACTTATATGGTGGATCATACTCTGCTTCAGTATGACGCAGTACGTTAGCATTCATAGTTCCTTCAATCACCTGTAGCTCTCCAGAGCCGGCAACACTCGTGCAGCCCCAAACCATGACCATCCCACCACCATGCTTGACTGTAGGCAGGACACACTTATCTTTGTTCTCCTCACCTGGTTGCTGCCACACGCACTTGAAGTCACCTGAACCAAATAAGTATATCTTGGTTTCATGAGACCACATGACGGTTCCAGTAATCCATGCCCTAAGTCTGCTTGTCTTCAGCAAACTGTTGCTGGCTTTCTTCTGCATCATCTTTAGAAGAGGCTTCTTTTTGGGACGACAGCCATGCAGACCAATGTGATGCAGTGTCTTTAAATTCACCTGCTACTGTCTTCTTCGGTTATTGCCGCCGCCCTAGTCGGTCTCCTGAGATTTGTGACTTGTCAGGAGCTCCAGTGTTTCATGGAGCGTCGGTACTCACAACTCTATACAAGTCTATGAGAGCCTCGTTCTGGCTCTCAGAGCTGTATTGGGAGCTTGTGAAGTAACTTATGGTCAGATGTTACGAGCAAATTTTTTTCCCTACTCTGAGTTGTGTACAGGTCACTGAATACCCAGGAAGCTTTTGGGCCAACTACGAGCATGCACCAGAAACTGTAACTAATAAAATACCGCCTCAGCCTCCTTCTATGGACCCTGGTGTCTCAGTAATGGTCACTGAATACCCCTACCCTTTTTCCTCTACATACATTTAAAGGGGTTCTCCAGTCACAAGATGGATGGGTTATCAATATAACATCAGTTGGGGTCCGACACCAGGCACCCCCAACAATCAGCTGTGACAAGCTCTAGCGGCCGGATGTAAACATATGGAACAGAGTTGCAATGTGCGGCTTCACGCAATTTGTGCAGCATATACTTCTGGGTTCAGCAGGAACAGCGGCTATTCTAGGCAGAGCCGATCTACACTAACCACCAAAGCGGGATTAATAGCTCCGGACTAGAGGGGTCCGACACCCTTCGCGCCCACCAGTCTAACATTGACAATCTATCCTTAGCAGAGGTGATCAATAAGTGGTGACTGGACAATCCCTTTAAAGATAAAGTTGTCCTGATGACAGTCATTGCCCCTGCTCCGCTATAAGGAGTACTATACATATTCCCCCCAAAAAAAGAGGGGGTGAATTACCAGCACATATAGATTTCTTACTACCAGGTCCAACCAGAAGCACCAAGTGACATCTGCTCCTGTTACACTATATCATATATTCAGTTCTATTAGGAATTATTTTTCAAACTTTGCTTTGGGAATCAGACAATCCTTACACTGATGAATAATCAGCGCCTGATGGTCCGGATGGGGCGGCACGGTGGCTCAGTGGTTAGCAGTGCAGTCTTGCAGCGCTGGGGTCCTCTGTTCAAATCCCACCAAGGACAACATCACAACATCTGCAAGGAGTTTGTATGTTCTCCCCGTGTTTGCGTGGGTTTCCTCCAGGTACTCAGTTTTCCTCCCACACTCCAAAAATATACTGATAGGGACCTTAGATTGTGAGCCCCAATGGGGACAGTGTTGCTGATGTATGTAAAGCGCTGTGGAATTAACAGCGCTATATAAATGAATAAATATTATTAATTATGTAGAAAACGATTTTCTCTATTACTTAGGCCTCCTTCAGATCTTCATTTTTCTGATACACGTGAGGTCTGTTTACACATGTACCGGAGACACGGACACACAGACCCATTAAATCTGCTTGCACACGCGTCCATGTTTTGGGACAGACCGTGTGTCCGCGTGGAAGTAACGCGTGTCCGTGTGCTGCACATAGCAACATGTAAGTTTTCTGCCAGTAGCACGGGTGTCACATGGACCGCACACTGATGTGATCTGTGTGACATGTACAGGAGAAAAAAACACGTCACTGAGAAATAAATGTATTTTTATACTTGCCTGTCTCCGGCGCTGCTGTCCCACTTGCCTACAGATCCGCTCATTATGCTCATGAATATTCACTGCACAGACTGCAGAGTGGGTAATGTGAAAGCAGCGTCGGAGACAGTCGCGCCGAAAGACAGCCGATTATACAAGTTGATGCTGTCCGCGTGCTATCCAGATGTGTCACGGCTGGCACACAGACAGCACACACTGACACACGGATAGTCCATGGAACTTCACAATGGACTGAGCAAAACGTTCGTTTTTTGCATGAAAGTGTAAAGGAGGAATAATAAAAAGACTATGTTTTAATTAATTGTATTAAGAAGGTCTCATATCGCTGTATTCATTTACCAAAAACACCTCAGCACACTGGCTTCATCAGGGAATGGAGAATTAGCCTTAATCCCCCAGAAGAAGCCAGTGCGCTGGTGAAACGCATTTAACCTATACACTGACACTTCCTTGGGTTTTTAAAGTTAATACAGATACATAATCTGTATGACACAATTTAAAAAAAGCTTTATGGTAAAAATAAAATAATTAGGATGACAAAATATCGAAGGGGACATTATTAGGCCGGGATACTGTAGAAG